>NW_021821481.1:0-65638 GCF_901001135.1 Rhinatrema bivittatum
GGAAAGAAACTCATTCATAGTCAATCATATCGTGTTTGCTCCTAAAGAAAGTGGAAAATGTAAATTTGTTTGTCTAGACAGCTTTCTAGCCACAGTACCTTCCTTTATCTTAAAACAAATAAAGTTGCTTTTTAAACTCATTTATACTCATACAAATTATTTTCATTTAATGATGCAAAAGGAGTTTAATTGGAAATACACTGAACATTAAGCAAAATGTTCTTACCTATTAAGTGGAATACTTTAGCATTTTAGAAATGGAATAACTAAGAGGTGAATATTATGTGTGGAGCAGCAGTAACCTGTTATCAATTTTTATTATTATTTTATTGATGTATTTTGTTATATTAATTTAATAGTTTGTATTATTTTGGGTCTTTCTGGAAATTATGAATGTAAACTTTTGTGAACTGCTTTGGTTGTTTTTGGACAAATTATATGATATATGAGTGTTTTCTAAATAAGTAAAATAATAAATAAATAATCAAATTATCTTTAAAATAATATGCATAGCTTTGACCTTAGCTCTCAGCCACAATGTTATGTGATGGGATGTGCAGAGGAAAGATTTTCTTTTTGGTTCATTTTGTAGGGCACCTCCATTTGTTTCATTAGTTTCAAACAACAACAAAATAATTTGTTTCTTTTATTTGTTCATTTGTTTACCATTACAGTTAATGGGGGAAGCAGTCTATTTTGGGCTCCCAAATTGGGATTTTGTAATCATTTCTAATTAAACTGAGGGGTAGACATCATCAGAAGGGTAAAGTTATGAGCAAGAATGTCCAGATTACTGCAAGGCTTCAAAAGAGGGGAAAAGAATACCAACAACAGAGGCGTGAACACTGCAAGGCTGTGCAAGAGAGTTAAAGTGGCACCAAATGTGGCATGAGAGCTCACGGCACCATGAAGGGGGAAATAAGCACTAAAAGAGGCAGAACACCCCCCCCCCCCATGCCAGTGATACAGGGTAAAAGCAAATGAAAGAATGGCATGAAGGCCCAAAAGCATCTCGATAGGTTAAAAGCAGCCACCCAGAGTGGCAAAAGCACTCCAGGGCTTCAAATGAGGGGTAAAGGGCACCAACCAAATGTAAAATGCCCTAGGAAAGAAAAGCAAGAGGGAATCCCTGGCAGAAGCATGATATTATTTCTATATGGCATTAATAGATGAAGATGTTGGCTGTTTGGGCTTGAAGATGGTCTTCCTCTGAGCCTCCAGAGGCTACGATGCTACTGATTAAAGGCACCAAATGCTTTTAGCCCCTAGCTGTTTAATATCCCGTGATTCAAGAAATCTAGAACATGTTTCTTCTTCTGAAAAGGTTTCTGAAAATCCTGCCTTCATTAGTTAGAAACAGAAATCATGGAGTAGCGCAGTCCTGGCTCTGGATGCTGCACAATATCCAAGCAACTGAACTGCAAGGAGTGTGGGATAGAGAAAAAACATTATGAGCCCTCCTAAAAAACGACGATGGTGCATCCACTTTTACTGGAGTGGTTTACCGGCCTCCGACTCAAATGGAAGAATTAGACAGAGATCTGGTCGAAGACATCCAAAATGTGGGAAAGAAGGGATAAGTGTTGATTGTTGGAGTTTTTTAATCTGCCAGACATAGACTGGAGAATCCCTTCTGCAGAATCTACCAGAAGTAGAGAGATAGTGGTTGCCCTTCAAGGGGCTCTGTTCAATCAAATGGTAATGGAACCCATGAGGGAGGCAGTTATAGTCGACCTAGTGCTCACTAATGGGGATAATGTCTCTAATGTCTGGGTGGGTACCTACCTCAGCACCAGTGATCATCAAATGGTATGGTTTGATATCACAGATAGGATACAGAGATTTCACATGAAGACCAGAGTTTTGAATTTCAAAAATATGGGCTTTGTCAAAATGGGGATTTACATACAGGTAGAACTAGAAGACAGGGAGAAAATGAGAGAGGTGGAACAACAGTGGGCCAAACTAAAAGGAGCAATTACAAAGGCAACAAATCTATATGTTAAAAAAGTAAACAAAAGTAAGACAAATAAGAAAACAATCTGGTTCTCATACGAGGTGGCTGATAAAATAAAAAAAAAAAAAAAAACAACAAACAGCATTCAAGAAATATAAAAGACCCAAAAGAGGAACACAGGGAAGAATATCTGGTGAAACTGAGGGAGATGAAGAAAGAACAAAGATCAATGTGTGGAGTTTGGTGTTCATTAAAGAAGACCCTGGAGAAGGACTGTCGCTAGTTGACAAGACTATGGATAGGGTAGAGTAAACAAAACTCCGTTTACAGGACAAAATGTACGGGAGAAGGTTTTCATGGGTAATGATTCAGATGGACTGAACCAAATCACGGTGAACCTAGAAGATGTGGTAGACCTGATTGATAAACTGAAGAGTAGTAAATCACCTGGACCAGATGGTATACACCCCAGTGTTCTGAAGGAACTCAAAATGAAATTTCAGATCTATTAGTAAAAATTTGTAACCTTTCATTAAAATCATCCATTGTACCTGAAGACTGGAGGATAGCAAATGTAACCCCAATATTTAAAAAAGGGCTCCAGGGGAGATCCGGGAAATTACAGACCGGTTAGCCTGACTTCAGTGCCAGGAAAAATAGTGGAAAGTGTTCTAAACATCAAAATCACAGAACATATAGAAAGACATGGTTTAATGGAGCAAAGTCAGCATGGCTTTACCCAAGGCAAGTCTTGCCTCACAAATCTGCTTCACTTTTTTGAAGGAGTTAATAAACATATGGATAAAGGTGAACCGGTAGATGTAGTGTACTTGGATTTTTAGAAGGCATTTGACAAAGTTCCTCATGAGAGGCTACTAGGAAAAGTAAAAAGTCATGGGATAGGTGGCGATGTCCTTTCGTGGATTACAAACTTGCTAAAAGACAGGAAACAGAGTAGGATTAAATGGACAATTTGTCAGTGGAAGGGAGTGGGCAGTGGGCATTGTGTAACTATAGCATGGGAAAAATAACCCATGCTATAGTTACACAATGTTAGGTTCCATATTAGGTGCTACTACCCAAGAAAGAGATCTAGGTGTCATAGTGGATAACACATTGAAATTGTCTGTTCAGTGTGCTGCGGCAGTCAAAAAAGCAAACAGAATGTTGGGAATTATTAGAAAGGGAATGGTGAATAAACAGAAAATGTCATAATGCCTCTGTATCGCTCCATGGTGAGACCGCACATTGAATATTGTGTACAATTCTGGTCGCCGCATCTCAAAAAGATATAATTGCGATGGAGAAGGTACAGAGAAGGGCTACCAAAATGATAAAGAGAATGGAACAGCTCCCCTATGAGGAAAGACTAAAGAGGTTAGGACCTTTCAGCTTAGAGAAGAGACGGCTGAGGGGGGATATGATAGAGATGTTTAAAATCATGATAGGTCTAGAACGGGTAGACGTGAATCGGTTATTTACTCTTTCGGATAATAGAAAGACTAGGTGGCACTCCATGAAGTTAGCATGTGGCACATTTAAAACTAATCGAAGAAAGTTCTTTTTCACTCAACGCACAATTAAACTCTGGAATTTGTTGCCAGAGGATGTGGTTAGTGCAGTTAGTATAGCTGTGTTTAAAAAAGGATTGGATAAGTTCTTGGACGAGAAGTCCATACCTGCTATTAATTAAGTTGACTTATATAATAACCACAGCTATTATTAGCAACGGTAACATGGACTAGACTTAGTTTTTGGGTACTTGCCAGGTTCTTATGGCCTGGATTGGCCACTGTTGGAAACAGGATGCTGGGATTGATGGACCCTTGGTCTGACCCAGTATGGCATATTCTTATGATCTTATGTTTATTTTATTTTATTTTATTTAATAACTTTTATATACCGTCATTATTAGGAGACATCATGCCGGTTCACATGACAACAAAAGAGTGGAAAATACATTATAACAGGGCGGTGGGTGAGGAATAACAGCAACAGAGGAAGGCAAGAAGATATAGGTCAGAAAACTGATTAACAGTAACTAAATAAATTCAACAAGAAATTAATTAGAAATGTACTGAACGGATAACAGCACCAGCAGAAGATTTACAAAGTATCTGGGACAATCTGAGAGGGGAAGCATCTGGGGCAGAGGTTGGGAGGAGAATGAGGATTAGTCTGGATAGGCTTGCTGGAACAACCATGTTTTTAGTTTCTTTTTAAATTTAACTGGGCAGGATTCTAGACGAAGCATCGTGGGCTTGGAGTTCCAGCGTGTGGGGCCTGCAATAGAGAGAGCTCGTTCCCTAGTTGATGCGAGGTGTGCTGTTTTTAAGGAAGGGACTTGCATGGAAGAGCTAGGAAAACTGAAAGTGGACAAGGCCATGGGGCTGGATGAGGTAATTCCCAGGATACTGAGGAGCCTCAGATATGTGCCGACAGGTCCGCTGAAGGACCTGTTCAATAGATCCCTGGAAATGGGAGTTGTTTGATAAGATTGAAGAAGAGCAGTGGTGGTCCCGGTTCACAAGAGAGGGAGCAGAGAGGAGGCTGGAAACTACAAGCTGGTTAGCCTCACCTCGGTGGTGGGAAAATTTATGGAGACTCTGCTGAAGGAAAGAATAGTGAACTATCTACAATCTGATAGGTTGGTGGACCCGAGGCAGTATGGATTTACCACTGGAAGGTCCTGTCAGACAAATCTGATTGATTTTTCTGGTTTGGTGACTAGAGAATTGGATCAGGGAAGAGTGCTCGATGTGATTTACTTGGATTTTAATAAAGCTTTTGATACAGTTCCTCATAGGAGACTTTTGAATAAAATGAGAATCTTGGAAATGGGTGCAAAGGTAGTAGCATGGATTGCAAACTGGTTGACAGGAGACAGTGTGTAATGGTAAAATCGAACCTGATCTAAAGAAAGAATAGTGTTAATTGGAGTGCCACAGCGATCAGTTTTGGGACTAGTTCTGTTCAATATCTTTGTGAGTGACCTGGTGGAAGGGATAGAAGGTAAAGTTTGTCTATTTGTGGATGATACTAAGATCTGCAACAGAGTGGCCACACCTGAGGGAGTAGAGAGAATGAAAAGTGATTTAAGAAAGCTTGAAGAGTGGTCAGAGATTTGGCAGTTGGGATTCAATGCCAAGAAGTGCAGAATCATGCATTTGGGATGCGGAAATCCAAAAGATCTTTATGTGGTTGACGGTGAAAGACTAATGTGCATGGACTGGGAGAGGGACCTTGATGTGATAGTGTCTGTTGATCTGAACATGGCAAAGCAATGTTGACAAGGCGATAGCTAACACCAGAAAAATGCTGGGCTGCATAGAGAGAGGAATAATCAGTAAGAAAAAAGAGGTGATAATGCCCTTGTACAGGTCCTTGGTGAGGCCTTACCTGGAGTACTGTGTTCAATACTGGTGCCCGTATCTCAAAAAGGATAAAGGGCAGGATAGAGGTAGTCCAAATAAGAGCAACTAAAATGGTGAGGGGGTCAGCACTGGAAGACTTAAGAGGAGAGGCTGAAGGATCTGAATATGTATACCCTGGAAGAGAGAGGTGCAGGGGGAATAATACAGATCTTCAGATACCTAAAAGGTTTTAATGATGCATAATTGTCAAACCTTTTCCATTGGAAAGAAATCAATAGAACTAGGGGTCCTGACATGAAACTCCAGGGAGGATGATTGAGAACTAATATCAGGAAATATTTGTTACGAGCGCACACGGGCGCGGTCGTCTCGGGCGGGTGGTGAGCCCTTGGGCCACGGCAGGACTCAAGGAGGAGCCCCAAGCCACACCGTGGGAGGTGAGCTGAGCAGGCATGGTGAGCCAGGCAGGCAGGAACAGAAGCAGGGAGTCCGACCCTCAGCCGGACCTGCATGCCCATGGTAGCCAACACGGGGAAGTTGACTAATGAACGGTCCTCCGACTGTTCCCGGCCCTTTCGGACCTGCCGCAGGGAACGGCAATGGGCAGCAGGCCGGACAGAGGCGAGGGCAGACAGAGTCCTTGAACAGAAGACATCAGACGGGGCAGAAGCAGGCTGAAGCAAGACGGAGACATCAGGACAAGGGCTGAAGCGAGACACAGGAAAGTGTCTCGCTTCAGCCCTTGTCTCGCTTCAGCAGGAACTCCGATGCTGGGATACTCACATCCGAAGCCCCCTCGGCTGGCAGAAGCTCAAAAGCCCGTGGGACGAATCCCTCCTGTTGGCCACTCCAGGGCCCAACAGGACAGAAGGCTCAGGAACCAGATGAGGACGTAGGTCAAGGCAGAGACAGGAAGACATCCGGGCAAGGGCTGAAGCAGACACTGTAGACAAGGCTGGACGGAAACATGGCACTGTCCATCAGGGCGCCCTACTCAGCCCACCCGTGGGACTGAGTCGCGGACCACCCTGTCCCAGACGCGCCCTACACAGCCCAGGAAGGCTGGTCGCGGACCACGCTGAGAAGGAGGGTGCAGGGAAACTCCAGGCGAACAGGAACTCCGATGCTGGGATACTCACATCCGAAGTCCTTACGGCTGGCAGGCACAGGAACAAACATCTAGGCAGAGACACAGGACAGGAACCCATCAAGGCATAGGTGAAACCAGGGGACCTGGATCAGCAAGTTACAGACGACTGTAGAGCCCAATCCGGAGGCCCTTTGCAAGTGAACAGGCAGTCCTTAAATACTGGAGGCAGAAGGCAACTCCCTGGGAGGAGCTTGCCAGGACCGCCCACCGCTGGTCCTATAAGTCAGGTGGAGAGCTGCGGGCCAGCCCCTAGGAGAAGGGCGTCGCCAAACAGGAAGTCCAAACGCAGAGGCAATGCAAGCCACAGGCACAGCTAGGCCTCTCAGGCCCTGGAGCAAGTCCCGGATGGAACACAGGTGAGGCCCTGGCTTCAAGGCGGCCTCTGGAGGAAGGTAAGAGACCTCCTGTAGCGCAGCAGCAGGGGGATCGCAACAATATTTCTTCACAGAATGCCTGGAATGCCCTTCTGGAAGAGGTGGTGAAGACGAAATCAGTGAAGGAATTCAAAGGGGCATGGGATAAACACTATGGATCCCTAAAGTATAGAGGTTGAAAATAAAGAAAAGAGTGCATGGGAGGTAACTGGGGGGTAGCTTTCTGGTGTGGCAGTTGCTACCTTTAACAAATAAGCCCTGATACTGCTAATGCAACTCTATCATTGCTCTTTGCTTCAATGGCAGTGGGAAAAGGGGACTTGGATTCAGACAGTAACCAATGAGGGCCCTGAATTTTATGGTTAGAGGAACAAATAAAATTGGGAGTAACTTGCTGTTGCAGAGCTTACTACCCTTAATCACTAAGCCTATTTTTTGATGCAACTCTAGCATTGCTCTCTGCTTCCATGGCAATGGTTAGGGAAATTGGATTCAAATAGGAAGGGCCATGACTTTTACGTTCTAGGGAACTGATAAGCATGGGGGTAACTTGCCACAGTGCAGCAGATAACTGGCATAAGCTTGCTAGGCAGACTGGGTGGATCATTTGATTCCTTTTCTGCCATCATTTCTATGTTTTTATGTTTCATTGCCTTTTGTTGTAGTATAATGCATTGAATCATAAATACCAGATGAGACCAATAATCATAAGAACTATAAGGGAATGGAGTTTGAAGAAATGTCCAAGAGAGCATGAAACCATTAAAGATAATGGAGTGGGTAAGGCCTGTGTAAAGCATTGGATAGCCAGGGAAAGTCTAAGAAAATGGCAAGGACCACAGGAAAAGGAGATTATGAAAGCATCTCAAAGATAGCCAGAACAGAGGAGGAAGCTACTAAGGTACTAAGACTGGCTTGCAGTGGCAGAGATGGCATCAGTGGCACTGGCAATTATTAAAAACTATAAAGGTAGGAACAGAGCAATGCAGTGAGAAGAGTAGCTGTAAAACTATCCAAAATGTACCTCGAGGGCTGAAGCAGAGGAAGAATGGTGAGAAAAAGCACAAGGAGTGATGTAGCAGTTGTACAAAGTGAAGGAAGACCAAGAGCTGGCAAGTACCATAAGGGAAGTGGGTTTGGACACAAATTCAAAGAAGTAGAGTAATGATGGCTGTCTCATTAGAAGGAATGCGCTTGCTCCTTCCAATAGCATATGCTTCTGTTAAACTGTAAAGATTGAGTGGTACCTGACATGGCATAAAGAGCCCAAGTAGTGATGCAGCAAGTATGCATAGCAATAGATGCCCAGGATAAAAACTAAGAGTCAACAAGTACCGTAGGGGAAGGGGATTTTGAAGGAACCTGGTAGATAGCTGGAGAAGAAGAGGACGCATCCTAAGATATCAAGACTGACTTGGATCAGCATCAGTGGCATAGTGGCACTAGCACGTTTTAAAAACTGAAAAGGTAAAAGCAGAGCAGCATAGCACAGCAAGAAGAGTATGTGTAACACTCCAAGGTGTACCCAGGGCCAGATTTAGGCATAAGCAACATGGGCAAGTACCTAGAGCACCAAATTCTAAAGGTACCCAAAAGCTAACACTTTCCCAGTACTCATTTATTTCCTGGGGTGTAATCCTCCACCCCTAGTGGTTCAACTATGAGAACCAAAATCTTAAATTCAGACACTGGTATACATTAGGACTGAGACAGAGGAAAAATAGAATCAAAAAGCCCAATAAGTCATATAGAAGATGTGCAAATCAATGGATAATCAGAGCAAGACCAAGAGTCTGCAAGTACTGTAAGGGAAGGGGATTTGAAAAGAACCTTGAGGACAGCTGGAGTGGAGGCTGCCTGTCTTAGTAGGAAGAATGTGGTTGATCCTACCATAGCATTAGCATATGCTTCTGTCAAAATATAAAGATTGGGTCACACACGTGTTATGTGCACATGGCAGTACAATAAAGCTAAAATTGGCTCATTAAAATCAATTATGGTTACATCTGTAACTTTTATAACTGTAGTGATTGTAGAACTAATACATGCTGACGAGCACTGACATACATGACAAAGTATGTAGAATCAAAAAGAATATAAAGGCATCAAAACTGCATTGCTGTACAGTGTGGGAAATCATAAACAACATAAAGGCATTAAAGCCCACAAGGCGTGCAGTGCAAAGAATCATAAACACACAAAAGTATCAAAACCTGCAAGTATAGCATACATGGAATCACAAACAGTTCAGAGGTGTCAAAACTCCCATAAGGGAAATCACAAACAACACAGAGGTGCCTAACTCATAAGGCATAAAGTATGGAATGGAAACAGAATAAGTATCAAACACACAAGGTGTGGAGTATGGTTAATTGCAAATAGTACAACGATTATAAAAAATCAAGACATGGAATGTTATTCATTGCAAAAAGCACAAAAGTGTTTAAACCACAAACTTATGAAGTGTGATAAATTGCAAACAGCACAAATGTATCAAAACCACTAAGGCATACAGGGTGGCAAATCAAAAACAGCACAAAGGCTTAGAAAGGCCTGGACAGCAAGAAGGAAAACCATAACAGATATGGTGTGATAGGAGAACATACAATTATTTTTTCTATTTTCATATTTTTTTCCAGGCTCAAAACACCACAATATAATCAACAAACAAACAGGGTGAGAGAACAAGACTGGGATTGTAGATGGGTAAATCAAAGCAAAGAACCAGAAAAAAGGTGGGGTAGGCAAAGAAACTTGCATTTTTTTTCTTTTTTAACATTTTTTTTTCCTAGGGACAAAAGACCCTAGTATAACCTACAATTAAATAAACAGGGAGCGAGAACTAAGCTGAGATCCAAACAGTAAACAACATGAAGGAACCAAAACTCCCATGCTGGTGTCTATAAAATGCACATAAACATCATGACTTCCAAAGTGGTGTAAGGGGCATGACAGGTAAGCAGAGAAGTAGCAGTAAGATCTCCAAGATGGCACATCTGGGGCCTGGCAGATAGGTAGAAGAAAAGCAGTAATATCTCTAAGGTGGTATATAAGAGGCATGGCAGATTCATATATAGTCAGCAAGACTCCTAGCATAGTCTATCTGGGGAATGGCAGGTAGGCAGAGCGGTACCACCAAGACCCCTAAGGTGGTACATATGTGGATTTGCAGGAAGGAAGAACAATAGCAGTAAGACCAATAAGGTGAATGCAGAGTCATAGCAGTAAGACTTTTAAGGTGTTATATCAGGACTATGGCAAGTAGGCATAGGGATGTATATTTGTTTCAAAAGAATTTCAAAAAATGCAGCAAATAAGGGCAATTTATTTCATTTGGGGGAACCCAAAATTAATTGGGGGGACCCCCTGAATGAAACAAATCTTATTCATTGCATTAATTTGAAAGGAATGATTTGGGCATAGACATAGACCTGAGGCTGGGCCATCGCCTATGTCATATGCCGAGCATGATGCTGGAGTCACTTATCTGATACGACGGGTATCTGATGGCCCGCTCAGGTCCCGACACCAGGTCCTCGGACCAGGCTGGAGCCTGGACCCAGGCCTGATACAGCGGCTTAGCCCAGAAGCCAGGTCCTAACATTGGATGTCTTGACCTGTACCTAGGCCTGACGATGCTACCCAGTCTGGAGGCTGGTTCTCAATGCTAGGGTCTCAGCCCAGACCCAGGCCTGATGTTGGTGCCTGGCCTAGTGGCCAGGTCCCAAGGCCCGATGCCACGGGCCTTGGGTCCCAACATTGAGTCCTCGATCCTGTCCCAAACCTGATGCCTAGGCCTTCTTGACCAGAGCCCAGACCCTAGCCAAATGATGCAGCCTAATTTGGAGGCCGGTCCAAACTATGGAGCTTTAGCCCAAAATCAGGCCTGATACTGGGCCTGGCCTGGAGGCCAGGTCTTGATGCCTGGGCCTGGGCCTAGGAACAGGCCCAGGTCAGGAGCCCAGGCTTCAGAGCTCTGAAGAAACAGTCCTTTTCTTTGAAAACTGAAGTTGTGCACTGGAGTCATGCCATGTTAATTAAGTCAGATACAATTAACCCAGCAGACAGTGCCATTTTGATGTACAGCATTGTTCAGCTTTTCTGTACATCAAAATGTATTTCCACCCCAGTGGATGGCACCCTGACTTAATTAAATTGGCCCGACCCCAGCACACAGCTTCAGTTTTCAAAGAAAGAAAATAACTGCTTCATGGAAACTCCAAGGCCTGGGCTCCGGGCCTGGGCCTGAGCCTAGGGCCTTGGCCTAGGTGGAGGTGAAGGTGTCAGGACCTAGCCTCCTGGTCAGGGCCTGGTGTTGGGCCTGGGTCTGGTTCAAGGTCTCAGGGTTAGGACCCAGCCTCCAGGCTAGGCTGCGGTAAAAGGCAAGGTTACATTGACTTACCACGGCCTTAGTCTATGTAAGGCTGAGGCTTCAGCCTAGGCCTAGGCCTTGCTGGTGGTGGATCTCCACTGGACCTGGTAAGTGTGGGCCAGAGGAGAGAACCTGGGCCCAGCATTTTACCATGTGGGTGGGAGGCCTCATTTTCATTTTTTTGTCTGTTTTAATGGGAATTTTTAAATGTTTGATTTGTTTTTTTCATATGAATGAACCAATCAAACATTCCACAAACCAAAATGTGTGGAAAAAGAACCTCCCAATAACAAACCGAAATGAACTGTTTTTCACTGAACACCCATAGGTAGGCCTAACAGCATGGCATACAGGCAGAGTGTTAGCAGTAAAATCCACTAAGGTGGTACATCTATGGCCCGGTACATAGGCAGAGCAATAGCAGTAAGACCCCTAAGCTGGTTTAAGGGGCATGGCAGGTAGTCATAGTAGCAGCAAGACCCCTATTATGGTATATTAGGTGCATGGCAGGTAGGTGGAGTGACAGTAGTAAGACCCCCTAGTGGTACATCTAGGGTATAGCAGGGGGGCAGAGTAGTAGCAGCAAGACCCATAAGGTGATATATCAGGGATATGGCAGATAACTATAGTGGTAGCAGTCAAATCCATAAGGTGGTACATCTGTGGCCTGGCAGGTAGGCAGAGTAATAGTAGCAAGACCTTTAATGTGCTTTCATTAAACTTGAGGACATAATAACTCAGATTGACTGAATAAATAACAACAAATCACTGGGACAGGATGTTCACACCCGAGTTCTGAAGGAACTAATGAAATTGTAGATCTGTTGCTGGTGATTTGCAACCAATCATTTTAAACAGCCATTATGCCAAAAGATTGGAGGGTGTCCAATGTGACGCCAATTCTAAAAAAGGGCTCCAGGGATGATCTGGGAAACTATAGACTGGAGAGCCTGACATCTGTGCCTGGCAAAATGTTCTAAGCTATTCTTAAAAACAAAATTAATTTCCGGAAAAAGACCCAAGTGGTCCATCCAGTCTGCCCAACAAGCTTTTCTTTCTTTGTTTCTTTCTTTCTTCTTAGGTTTATTGCTGTTCTTTGATTGTTATCCTAGTCAATATGGGTTATCCTTTTCTTTGTCTCCATCATTTACCCAATAGTAATCCTTTGTACTTATTCCATGCCATTTTGAATTCCATTAACATCCTTGTCCTCACTACCTCTACTGGGAGGGCATTCCATGCATTCACCATATTTCTGTGATGAAATATTTCTTACAAAAATTAAAAAAAACCAAAGCATTTATCTAGAATTGATATTACTTATTGTGCAATCATCAAAGAAACAATGTTAAAGATCATCATAACACTGGTAAGTGTGAAGATGATTAATTGCTCGCACTCACAAACTGGGTCATGTATAATCATCTGTTTCTGGTTATCTTTTTAGGTATTTCTTATGCAAAAAAAACCAACTGAATGCAGCATTTTGACCTGTCATCAGCATGAGCTAATGAAAATTTCATTCTGATGCCATTAATTGAGTGACATTGCTTGCAATGTTTACCCCTAATGAAGAGAATATTTGAAACATAGCATTATGTCAGTTTGCCTTTTGAAGTTTCTATGGAAAAATGAATGTCTGGTTCTTTGGATAAGTGAAAAAGGAAGCATTTGAAGAAAGTAATTCAATCTATTATATTTACATATGAATTACCTAACAAAGTAACCAGATACCAATGATTATACATGACCTGGTTTATGCATGCAAGTAAATAATCACCTCCGTGCTTACAGGTGTTATGATGGTCTTTAACATTGCTTCTTTGATGTCTACACAATAAGTAATATCAATTCTAGATGAATGCCTTTGATTTTTAATTTTGTATGGCATACTGCTAGAGATGTGTATCGTTTTTTGTTTTTTTTCATTTTGTAGTTCAATTCGGGTCCCCATGGATAATTTCATTTTCCCATTGTTTGGGATTTTTTTTCTTTGTGGTTCCCGAATCTCGTGTTAGTGCGCACTAACACGAAATTCAAATTTTTCCAAAATTTCAGAAAAATGTCCTTCATTTAAGAGCACTTCCAAACCATGATGAATTAGACAATTGTGTTGAAATTGTCTAATTTGTTTAAAACGAATGCACAACTCTAGTGTGCACATTCTGTCTTATGATTCTGTTATTTTGGTAATAAGACATATTTCCTGACACTGGTCCTGACCTGACCCCTTGTTCTACAATTTTCTTGCTATCCAAAAATTTTTGATTCCAGGCCACATGAGTGGAGTGGAATGGGTAACTAAAGAATAGTTATTTACCCTTTCAAACAACACTAGGACTAGGGGACACTCCAAATTAGCAACTGGCAGATTTAAAATAAATCATAGGAAGTAATTTTTCACTCAATTCATAATCCAGCTATGGAATCTGTTCCTGGAGGATGTGGTCAATGCAATTAACAAAGAGGGATTCAAAAGATGATTGTACAAGTCCCTGAAGAAAAAATGCATAAATAGTTATTAGCCAGGAAGAGTTGGGAAAACCAGCACTTATCCCTGGGTGTATGATACAAGAAATAGATCAACTATTTGGGATATGACAGATATTTGCTACCAAGACTGGTCTCTGTTGGAGATAGAATTCTGAGCTCGATGGACCTTGATCTGACCCATCATATTCTTATGTTCTTATGCCACTCGGATGGAAATTCTGGAAACCCAAGCAAAGGCAGATTGGTTTTCTAAAAAAAAACACTTTTTCCATCAACTCTGGTGCAAGCTTTGAGTGATGAGGGCTCATGATGTCCCCTGCCTTTGAGAAGACACGTTCACTGGTCGCTTGTTGATGTGCAGAAAAGATATTACTGAGCCACCATGGATAAGTCTGGCTAGGCTGCGGACTTGTGTGCCCAATATGCCAATGCACTTGTGTTCATCTCCTCAATGAGCTCTTTGATATTGCATTTCATAGAAATTTCTGCAGCGCTTTCCTTTGCTGGGGTGGGCCAAGGATCTCTCTTGACAGCTCTTTAGCTATGGTCTGTGTCAGAACAGACGGTTCTTTGTCGGCAGCATTGCTTTGATATATTGAGGTGGGGGAAGAAGTGGTAGCTGACAGGGTGCTGCTCCTGCTTGTACTAATTTCTGAGATGGCCACTCTTTCCTGTGCTACAACCCCACTATGCTTCTGCCTCTGGTGCCCCTGTTCACACACTCTACCAGCATCTCCTTTATAAATATGAAGCACTGAAACTGAAGGGTGAAACTCTCTTTCAACCATGGGTCACAAAGTATAGCAGGCATGTATGATTTATTTTGTATGAGAGGTTTCAGTATCTCTTCCACCTGCTACTGTGTGGAGTCCAGAAAATGTAACACCTCTGCTTCCATTCCATCTTCCTCATGGAAGCTCTCTAACGTTTTCTCCAGAATATTTACCATAAGGTTGACCCACCAAGGATGATGCTTGTGGAACTCTGATCCTCTGTGGCATCCTTGACAGGTTTCAGGATTTGTACAAGCTGCCTCATCACTACTCAATCATGATTTTTCCAAGGGCAATCTGTTTTCAGCATTATAAGGTGCAATTCCTGAATCAGACACTTGTGAGGAACCCCGAATTATCCCTGATTCTCATGGAGAAACCATTCCACCTTCACATTTTGATGAAAATACCCTATTTCCCTGAACCTCATTATCAAGTCATTCAGGAAAAGATTCCCAATATCATTGGACCCCAACCGCAGGGAATCCCTCACTGCCAGGTGCAACAGTTGTGCAAAGCAGCAACTATCCTGAAAGCCCCCATCTTCTATTGCCTTTACTAAATTCGCACCACTGTCTGTCATAAACAAAACGTGCCTGAAGACTCCTGCCTTTCTGGTCTAGTTGCCAACCCTCCATCACATTTCTTATGGCTAATAGAATATTCAGCAAGGAATGGTGTCTAGCCATAAACTGGGTGTGCAGCAAAGCCCACCTGCACACTCATGCTCCATCCCCACTAGAGTTACTGCCTGCCCCTGCCCCAGCCCCAGCCAGGTCCCACCAGTGTGCCATCAGAGAGAGTTAATTACGTGTAGCATTCATACTTGTCCAGATATGGCTGGTTCATTGCATGATATTGTTCTCTGCCATAGCCTGTTGCATCTACCTATGACTATGGCACTGGTTAAAAAAAGTGGGAATGACTTACCTACTAAATGTATTCCTGAAGGAGACTTTGTAATTCGGGCTAACACATAAAGCAGACACTTATAGCCCATGTTCTCTACTGTCTGCAGGGGCTGGTCATCAAGGGCAATCATGTCCCCAATGCAGTACATGTATATCTTTTTGGAGATATGGCAACCAGAATTGAACACAGTACTCAAGGTGTGGTCTGATCATGGAGCAATACAGAGACACTACGTGCCAAATCCAAAAGTTTTTAGTTTTTTTTATACTCTGAGAGAGCTTTTAAGCACATGTCCTTCTCTACCAGCAGCTACAGAGGAAATACAGAGCATCTTGCACATGATCAAAGTTTACAGTGGGAGATCTTGAGTGGCCACTTGATCCAGATAGCAGCTGTAGACTAACTTATTGTTATGGTTAATGGTGTTTGGGTGGATCCTTGGACACTGTGGCAGCTGACCACGTCCACGGGGGGCAGTCCCGTGAGGGACCACAGTGTCAGGCTAAACTCCGGACAAACACAGATTTGAAACTTTTATTAAACAGTTTCTGGAAACACCAGAGGTGGCAGTAGTGAGTAGTGGTTGTGGAGCCCGGCTGGGCGGGGCTGTCACAGAACGCTTGAACAGCAGATCCTCTGTAGAGCAGTGCTGTAGTGGAAAGAGACTAAGAGTTATGAGCACACAATAAGATTAGCATTCAAAGTCCCAAGTAGAAATAGGAGAGCTCCAATACAGGGAGAGCAGGCCCTTGAGGAGCGAGTATCTGACCCCTTAGAGCAGAGAGACTCAGTGGTGTTGTAATCACTAGCAGTAGCAGACATTCCACTAGACGAGAGGTCTGGCACCGGAGCAGAGAGCATGCCCTCGAGGAGCGAGTAACTGATTCCGGCAAAGCAGTACTGTAGAGAGAGATGTTTTCTGTATTTACAGATGGTGACTGTAAGTTAGTTCTTCCAAGTAGAAGGGTAGAGGTAGCTGGCAGCAGCACAGGGAACATGGGCCCTCGAAGAGCAAGTACTAGTTTTCTGATAGCACCTGAAAGAAGCAGAGAGGCCCCCAAGGAGCGAGTACCCCGTTAGCGACCCCAAAGGGTAGTAAGAGTTCCAGATAGAGCTGGCGTGGCAGAGTAGCTTAGGAACGGAGAGCGAATCCCGTCCATATGAATCCTGTTGCTAACTCAAAGAGCTAGCAAATACCTTAGGCAGATATACCCTGAAGTCGTGACATCAGAACAGGGGGACGCCCCTGAGGTTCACGCCAACATGAAGTTAAAGATGAGGGTGGCATGTGTGCGCGCGCCCTAGATTTTCTTTGAAAGAGAATGGCGGGAGGCAGCACCAAAGCCGGTCCAGGGACGCTGGAGAGAACGGCAAGCAGATGCCACAGTGACCATCAGTCCAAGGTGAGAGGGAGGAGCCGCAAGTAGAGAGAGGTAGGCAGGGCGAAGCCGTCAAAGACTGATAGACGCAACAATTAGAAAGATGCTTCACTGTGATTTGTCTTTTTTTGTGGTTTCCTTGCCAACTTGACCTGACTCAGCTCTGACAAGGCTGTGAAGTCACACAGAAAGAGTTGCTTATTAAGTTACCTGCATCTGTTAATTTACCCTGGTTTCAATATTCAGATGCTATGCTCATAGGCAGATAAGTAGGACTTATCTAGCTATCTAGCAATTGCTAAAGATCTGGTTATGTTCAGCAGTCGCTAGATAGCTGGATAAGTCACTTATCTGGCTATCTGGTTAGCCAACTAACTTGTGGATTGGGGCACCGCTACTTAGCCAGATAACTTATCTGGCTATCTGGTTAGCCAACTAACTTGTGGATTGGGGCACCGCTACTTAGCCAGATAACTTATCTGGCTAAGTAGCAATATTAAGTTAGACCTGCTCAATAACAGTTCTAAACTTAGACAGAATCATAAACAAATGAGACAAAGATTATTTCATTGGTGGCACCCTTCTACTTGTTTCGGGGGACCACAAATGAAATCAATATGTACTTTTTCATTGTCTTTAACTCATTTGTTTCAAACAAATACACATCTCTACTGTGTGCTGAGACATAGGAGACTGAATTTTTATCTCCCATTTGATAGGTGTATTGAAGAATTGATAAATTCAAGCTCAGGGGATAAGGGTAGGTAGCTGCTGATGCAAGAGCAGAGTTGATGATTTAGTATTAGAGTCAAATGTTTCCCTTGCCCTAGATCAGTAAAGGAATTTGAGTTGCCCAGCCATGCCATCAGGAGACAAGGAAATCTGTTACTGATACAGAGCTCATCTTACTTGTGTGAATGTTTAATTAAAGCACATTCTGTTGCCTTACACACATGGTTGACTTGTCTTTATAAAGTATAAAAGCTGCAGTTTTGCTGAGATATAGTGATTTTAAGAAAAATAGTGACACATTAAAAAACGAAAACAATTCTGCAGCAATTGTGATAGCATAGAGTTAGGGATCTCTACCTCAGGCTTTGGGAGCAAGATTGAGTACTGGCAAAATTTTACAAAAATCTCTTTCTTCATTATTTACAAGTTTCTACTTGAAAAATAATAATCTACAAGTATAGGGTTTTAAAAAAGCTCAGGTAGCTTTCCTAAATCCTGTATGTATTAAAGACAGAACAGGAAAGGCAATAGTTTATAAGGGAGTAAAAATGAGAGCCCAAAATATTGAGAGCTCGATTATTTTGTTGACTAAATATATCTGAAATATCATTTATTATACTTTGTGCACAGAACAGAATTCCTCTTATTAATAAAATAGTTGTAGCTATTCTCATGAGCATTTGTGTATTATTGGTCTAATCTCTCTTTCCTGATATGCATGAAATTTTTATGCATTGTAGGTTTAGAAATTCAGTTCTGACAATTTACTTTAGTTTATACAAGTACATACAGAATGAGTAAACAGTGACTTGGGACCTGTTGTCCCTGAAACAATATTGGTCTTGTCTGAATGGTGCGTTTCTGAAGTCTTGCAATTACTAATCAAGGCGACACACCGCATGGTGTGTCGCCGTTAGTAACATGAGAGGAGCGCCACGGGAGCGGGAGGGGTAAACAAAGGATGGAGGGGGGGGGGGGAGGGGGGAAGGTATTATGATGGGTACCCAATGGCGGCACCCAATGGCAGGGAGACATTTTGAAATGCTCCCTTGTGATTGGGTGCTTGTCGATAAAGACAAGCTGTGCTGACTTTCAAGCCTCAGACAGTACAGACAAGCTGAGGCAGCGGCGGCAAATTTTGTTTTGTGTCCCTGCTCGCGTTTTTTGGTCGCGTGTTACAAGTTAAGTACATAATTCACCTCAGATTTTTTATCCCATCGCTTTCCTGTTTGTATTCCAGCATTTCTTTGCCTTCCCCTCCCCCCCCTACATCATTCCTGTTTTGCCTTAAGTAGCTTGCTGGTGTTCCTGCCGACCATGAGCAAGCACGGCATGTACTGGTTGTCCCGCACTGGAGTGCCACACCCCCCCGGGCGTGCCGTCAGACCCCCCCCCTCCGTTGTTTTGCCTCAGGCTCCCCTGGCTTGCCCAGGCAGTCTCCACCGCGCGTCCCTGTCAGGTTCCCACCCACACGAAGGCCTTCTCCCGGTGGTCCAAACCCCCCTGTGCCTGCTGCCCGCCCCCTGAGTATGGGCAGACTCGGGCGAGAGCGGCCCTGAGTCGGCCGACGATGAGTGTGAGGCTCCCTCTTCCCCCCTCCCCCCCCCCCCCCCACCGTGCACCTGCTCAGCGTGGTGTCTCCGGGCTCAGAGGCAGAGATCTCTTTGAATGCCTCGAGTGGGAATTTCTTCCCACTTGAGGAATTCTGCCCGGAATCAGGAGGAGCGCAGCTGCCCACGGAGTAGCCCCTCACCGCACCACTCTCCCCGGTGGGGCAGGCTGATTTGTGTTCCATGTCAGCTGCATACATTAGGCACTGGGTACCAAGGGCGTCAGTGAGCTTTCGTAACAAACATAAGTCTTCGCAGTTAGCGCTCCCCTCAGGAGTTTTGAAAGCGCCCCCCCCCAAGGCAAGAGAGCACACTCAGGGCGCAGCTCCTTGCTTGCACTTGGCCCAATGCCTAGGGGTAGACGTGGCCGTCCTGACGTTCGAGCAGGGTTGCTCCCCTCCCCTAGTGCCGGGGTGCCCCCTGTGCCCAGGGCGCCAGTTTCTGCCAGCGAGCAACTTGTGCACTTGGCTCAGCAATCCATAGACTCTAACCGGGGATGTGCCAATCGCAGTCATGTCAGCGCCCGAGGAGTGGGTGAGTTAGATGCACTGGAGCAATCCTCAGTGGATGCGGGTCTGTTGGATGGGCGAGGTGAGTGTGGGGGATGGCCGGTTTGGGATGTCCCCAGTCAGTCAGGTCCCCCGGTGATGGCCGGCCAGGGATTATTAAGTCTTAACCAGGGCAATAGGGCAGCAGGGCACCCAGGTAAGGTCCCTGCTGCTGCTAGGGACCAGTCAGGGCAAAGGGTTGGAATCATGGTGCAGCAAGGTAGCATGAGTTGGGGGCAGTATTCTTTTTCAGAGACATAGGAGGATGAGCAGCCAGGGACGTCTCGTCAGGAAGCGTGGAGGGATCGAGAATCACCTGTGGAACGGCGTGGAGGTTTAGGGAGCAGTTATCGGTCTGCAGCACAGTAGACAGCTGCCGGTGGTGCTGACATAAAGATGCCAGATTTCGGTAAGCATGAGCACGAGATGGGTAGTGACATACCGGCGCGGGGAAAAAGAAAGCATTCAGTACAAGTTATTAGCTCCTCGTCTTCCGCATCAGGGTCATCCAGTTCCTCCGATTCAGGGCCAGTTTATAGATCAGTTTTGGAAGAGGGACCAAAGCAGGAGGCAGGGCACGCAGCAGTTGCACCTTTGTCAGAATTATGGGAGGGCATTCCTAAACGGCTTAGGAAACGCATATGTAAGAGAAAGTGTTAATATTTTCAGGATGCTCGAGGGCTGGTGTAGATTAAAAAAAAGGGAAAGAAGAAGGGGAAGAAGGAAGGGCCTAAAATCCCCAAGAATATTGTGAATTGGGTGCGGGGTTTCTTAAGCTTGGCAAGCGTAGTAGGGCATTATGACCTGTCACAATATGGTCTGCTGCTTGCATATGCGGATAATATTGTCGGGGCTTTCAGGGACTATGATGGTTGGGCCTGGCTCAACTGCGATGAAAAGTTCCGAGATAAGATGGCGGGCAACTGTTACATGTCATGGGGTAGCCAGGATATCCATTTGTGGCTCACACAAATGACCATTAAAGGGGCGCGTTTTAGCAAGAGTAGGAGCGGTGTAAGCAGTGGTTTGGTAGGCGTACAGGTGCCAGTAGGAGGGGGCGGAGCAACTAATTCCTTTCGAGTTGCCGGGCAGGGCACCAAACAGGTCTCGGGAGGTAAAGTCTCCGCAGGGAAAAATGATGTGTGTTGGCGGTTCAATAGTCTCGCCTACCTTTTTCTGGACTGTAAATTCCGGCATGTTTGTTCCATATGCAACGGGTCCCATCCCGCCACAAAATTTTCACAAGGGGCTGTGTTGCCCCTTTCAAAAGAGGGTAAGTAAAGCTATATTATTGTTCAAAGCTGAATCTCCAATTGTGCTCAGGGAATTGGGGAGGTGGCTGCAGCATTACCCTTTAGTTGATATAGCGGGATTCTTATACCGGGGATTTAGGGAGGGTTTCATCATTCCTTATCAAGGCCCAGGGGCAGGGGGAACATAAGAACATAAGAACATAAGAAAATGCCATACTGGGTCAGACCAAGGGTCCATCAAGCCCAGCATCCTGTTTCCAACAGTGGCCAATCCAGGCCATAAGAACCTGGCAAGTACCCAAAAACTAAGGCTATTCCATGTTACCATTGCTAATGGCAGTGGCTATTCTCTAAGGGGTAGATTTTTTAAAAAAGCGCGATCGCATTCTTTTGTTCACGCAGCAGGCGCAAACAAAAGTATGCAGGATTTTATAAGATACGTGCAGAGCTGCCCAAAATCGGCGCCAAGGCTGCCGATTTTGGGCAGCCTGCGCGCGACGAGCCGCGCAGCCTGCCTCCGTTCCCTCCCCTCACCTTCCCCTCCCTTCCCCTACCTAACCCACCCCCCCCGGCCCTATCTAAACCCCCCCTTACCTTTATCCCTAGATTTACGCCTGCGAGAAGCAGACGTAAATCTATGAGCGCCAGCAGACTGCTGGCGCGCCGTCATCCGACCCGGGGGCTGGTCTGGAGGCCTCGACCACACCCCCGGGCCGGCGCCACGCCCCCGGTCCCGCCCCCGAAACGCCGCATTGTTCGGCCCCGCCCCCGACATGCCCCCTTCAAAAAACCCCGGGACTTACGCGCGTCCCGGGGCTCTGCGCGCACCGGCGGCCTATGCAAAATAGGCGCGCCGGCGCGCGAGGGCCCTGCTCGGGTAAATCCGGGCGGATTTACGTGAGCAGGTCTTTTAAAATCCGCCCGTAAGTGAACTTAATAGCAGGTAATGGACTTCTCCTCCAAGAACTTATCCAATCCTTTTTTAAACACAGCTATTCTAACTGCACTAACCACATCCTCTGGCAACAAATTCCAGAGTTTAATTGTGCGTTGAGTAAAAAAGAACTTTCTCCGATTAGTTTTAAATGTGCCCCATGCTAACTTCATGGAGTGCCCCCTAGTCTTTCTACTATCCAAAAGAGTAAATAACCGATTCACATCTACCCGTTCTAGACCTCTCATGATTTTAAACACCTCTATCATATCCCCCCTCAGTCGTCTCTTCTCCAAGCTGAAAAGTCCTAACCTCTTTAGTCTTTCCTCATAGGGGAGTTGTTCCATTCCCCTTATCATTTTGGTAGCCCTTCTCTGTACCTTCTCCATCGCAATTATATCTTTTTTGAGATGCGGCGACCAGAATTGTACACAGTATTCAAGGTGCGGTCTCACCATGGAGCGATACAGAGGCATTATGACATTTTCCGTTTTATTCACCATTCCCTTTCTAATAATTCCCAACATTCTGTTTGCTTTTTTGACTGCCGCAGCACACTGTACCGACAACTTCAATGTGTTATCCACTATGACACCTAGATCTCTTTCTTGGGTTGTAGCACCTAATATGGAACCCAACATTGTGTAATTATAGCATGGGTTATTTTTCCCTATATGCATCACCTTGCACTTATCCTCATTAAATTTCATCTGCCATTTGGATGCCCAATTTTCCAGTCTCACAAGGTCTTCCTGCAATTTATCACAATCTGCTTGTGATTTAACTACTCTGAACAATTTTGTGTCATCTGCAAATTTGATTATCTCACTCGTCGTATTTCTTTCCAGATCATTTATAAATATATTGAAAAGTAAGGGTCCCAATACAGATCCCTGAGGCACTCCACTGTCCACTCCCTTCCACTGAGAAAATTGCCCATTTAATCCTACTCTCTGTTTCTTGTCTTTTAGCCAGTTTGCAATCCACGAAAGGACATCGCCACCTATCCCATGACTTTTTACTTTTCCTAGAAGCCTCTCATGAGGAACTTTGTCAAACACCTTCTGAAAATCCAAGTATACTATATCTACCGGTTCACCTTTATCCACATGTTTATTAACTCCTTCAAAAAAGTGAAGCAGATTTGTGAGGCAAGACTTGCCCTGGGTAAAGCCATGCTGACTTTGTTCCATTAAACCATGTCTTTCTATATGTTCTGTGATTTTGATGTTTAGAACGTGAAGTCAGTGTACTTTTATGTGGATATTGCCAGGGAAAAAATTGATTCGGAGATTCAGTTAGGTAGGATAGCGGGTCCATTCATCCATCAGCCGTTTGCTCACATGCATCTGTCCCCACTGGGATCATCCCAAAGAAGGCCCCAGGTAAGTTCCGCCTTATCCTGAATCTCTCATCCCCAAAGGGTGCTTCTGTAAATTAATTAAGTCCTCCTAGTTTCTGTTCAGTTAGATATGCGTAGTTTGACAGAGCAGTGTCGTTAGTCAAGCAAGTGGGGAAAGGCGTGCTGTTAGCAAAGGCGGACATTGAATCGGCTTTTCGTTTATTGCCTATACATCCCGCGTGTTTTCATTTGTTGGGTTTTTGTTTCGAAGGACAATATTTCGTCGATCGGTGCTTACCCATGGGCTGCTCGGTTTCATGTGCCTTTTTTGAGGCATTTAGTTTTTTTCTGCACTGGTTTGTGGATCAATGCACAGGAAACGCGGGGTTGCTACACTATTTAGATGATTTTTGTTTATAGGGCCCAGTCAGTCAAACATTTGTCAGATGCAGTTAGATGGGTTCCTATCAGTGGCGGGGAGTTTGGGCGTGCCCATTGCCCATGAAAAAACGGAAGGTCTAGTAACTCAACTTACCTTCCTGGGCATTGAATTGGATTCAGTTAATATGGTATCATGCTTGCCTGTTGAAAAAGTTGAGAAGCTGAAAAGTTTGGTGCAGTTAGTTAAAGAGGCAAAAAAGGTACACTGAGAAAAATGCAATCCCTGATAGGGTCGCTTAATTTTGCCTGCCGAGTGATTCCTATGGGTAGACCATTTATTCGCTGGTTGTCTTCCGCAACTGTAGGTGTACGGGCAGGTCACCATTATATTCAAGTGACCCATCGGGTAAAAGATGAGTTGGGAGTGTGGGCAACATTTTTGGAGTTTTTTAATGGAGTATGTATTATGCAGGATGAGGAAGTATCGAACCAGGTGTTAGAGTTGTACTCGATCGCGGCGGGGTCTTTTGGTTTTGGGGTTTATTTTCAAGGACAGTGGTGTGCGGAGCCATAGCCATTGTTGTGGGCAGGAACAGGCATTACAAAAAACATCACATTCCTGGAATTGTTTCCCATCGTGGTTGCATTAAACATCTGGGGGGAGTGGCTCGCTAATAAGCAAGTAGTTTTTTGGTGCGACAACTTGGGCGTGGTACAAGTCATCAATAGACAGTCAGCCAAATGTAATTCGTTGTCCCTTTTGTTAAGGGAGTTAGTGTTCAGTTGCTTGACATGGAATGTGCACGTGACCGCTAGGCATGTCCGAGGAGCCAGAAACCTGATTGCGGATGCCCTTTCTTGTTTTAAGTGGCAGATCTTCAGGGAGCTGGTGCCGCAAGCAGAGTCGGAGGGAGTTCATTTCCTGGAGCATCTGTGGATACTTGGCCTGCAGCAGCGTGGTCGTTGCTAAGGAAATCCATAGCCCCGACCACATGGGCTTCATATGTAGGGGGTGCTGGAGTACTGACTAGATTCTTGTGGCACAATGGATGGCGGGGGCGGGGGGCCCGTGGTGGAGGCAGCGATGGTGCAATTTATCATCTGGACAAGGGATAATGGATATTCTCCAGCTACAGTGCGTTCCCAAATCTCAGGGTTCACATTTTTTCAGAAGTTAAGGGGATGGGATAATCCCACGTTAAGTTTTGTAGTAAAATGCATGTTACAGGGATGGGCTAGGGAAAGGTTTTGTGACAGGTGGCTGCCTATAAGATATGGGGATCTTGGGACCATTGTTGGGTGTTTACGAATGGTCTGTTGGTCTCAATACGAAGTTTTGCTGTTTCGCGCATCTTTTGTCCTGGCATTCTTCGGAGCCATGCGACTGCGGGAATTGGTGGCCAGTTCAAGATGGAACTTGCAGGACACAGGACTAAGGGCAAGTTTAGTGCGGGTCTACAGTACAGTTGTTCAGTTTTGTATTCATCGTTCCAAAGTTGTCCAAAGGGGCAGAGGGCATATGGGAATGTTGCTACAGGTCAGAGATCCGGCTGTTTGTCCAGTGCGAGCTGTACAGGATTACTTAAAATTAAGGCCTGCAGTTTTGGGGAATTTTCTAGTACATGAATCCTGGGAGCCTTTAACAGCTTTTCAATTTTCTGCAGTTTTAAAGCGGGTGGTGTACGTTTTGGGTTGGGATGTTAGTCGCTACATGTCTCACTCGTTTCGGATTGGGGCTGCAATTTCAGCGGCTGAACTCAGATTTTCCGATCAAGCAATTCAAGTTCTGGACAGATGGTGATCCAAGGCCTTTGCTTTATATGTTAGGATATAGAAGCTTGAGATGTGCAGTAGGTTGAGTTTATAAAAAAAAAATGTTAATTTTGTTTTCACAGAATTACGGGGGGTCTTTCACGAACATGAATGTGCTTGGGTCGTGGGCCATTCATTCGTCCATTGGGCTCATCAGCGGGCACTAAAGCGGCCTTACAGGGAGCACCTCATGTTGGATGACAAAGGATGGAAGATACAGTGGTTCAGCATCAGGGGAATGAAATGGGGGAAACTGCTATCCTTCCTGCAAGAGCGAGTTCTTGAGTGGGGTTGTCAGAAACTTTTAATCGTTCATTTAGGTGGTAATGACATAGGGAGTTGTTTATGTTGGGAAATGGTATCCGCGATGAAGGATTTTGTGGCCATATTAAACAGCATGCCCGTAACCAGGGTGGGCTAGTCGGATATCATCATTAGGTTTTCCCAGAAGAAGAATCCTTTATGGACGAGGGGAGTGGTCAAATTGAACAGACAGATAGGTGGCTTTCACAGCAGGTGGGGTTTTGGGTGAGGCACCAATGGTCTTGGGAAGGTTTGGCTGGTTTGTTTAGACTCGATCACGTACACCTATCGGATGTAGGCTTTGATTTGATTAATAATGCCTTGCAGGAGGGATTTGAGCAGTGGATTTTATTTAAAAAAAAAAGCAGGCCACAGTTGGGGGGGGGGGGGGAGGGAAACAAGATCAGCCGAGGTTCACTTGTTCAGTGGCGGTAAACCCGAGCCCAAGGTTATTGTGATTTACTGTAAAGGGGTATTTGAGGGGGGGTGGAATCTCATGTAGTTTGGGGGCAAGAGGGGGGCCGATGCTCAAGGCCACGTGCTGACTTCCGCTGGGATGAGGTGGGGTAAGCCGAGTGATGGACAATGCATAGCCTTTCCACTGGAGCGTGGTGAGGGGAGTTTGGCTTTGGAGGGGCGGGGTAAATGGAGGGGTGTTTTAATTTTATTGTTAAATTGTCGGGCTCAGGTAATGGTTATAATAAACTGTGGCCTTTTAGTAATCCAAATTGTGGTACTGTCCTTTGTAAAGGAAAGGGGGGGGGGATTTATTACATGGAGCAGAAGGAGCGTCTCCGTTCTCTATTTTAATCAAGGCGATGCACCCCGTGGTGTGTCGCCGTTAGTAACATGAGAGGAGCGCCATGGGAGCAGGAGAGGGAAGGTATTATGATGGGTGCCCGACGGCGGCACCCAATGGAAGGGAGGCATTTTGAAATGCTCCCTTGTGATTGGGTGCTTGTTGATAAAGACAAGCTGTGCTGACTTTCGAGCCTCAGACAGTACGGGCAAGCTGAGGCAGTGGCGGCACATTTTGTTCCCTCTCTCCCTCCCTAATTTGTAAGTTGTAAAGTTTTGATGAAGTGTTTTATCAGGCTGGTTAACTTTGTTGCAGGAGGGGCAGTAAACCCGATCCCAAGGTTGTTAAGTTATTGTGATTTACTGTAAAGGGGTATTTGGGGAAGGGGTGGAATCTCGTGTAGCCGGCCAATGAGCAAGAGGGGGGCCGATGCTCAAGGCTGCGTGCTTACCTCCGCTGGAACAAGGCGGGGTAAGCCGAGTGATGGACAATGCCTAGCCCTTCCACTGGAGCATGGTGGGGGGCATTTGGCTTTGGAAGGGCAGGGTAAATGGAGGGGTGTTTTGATTTTATTGTTAAATTGTCAAGCTCGGGTACTGGTTATAATAAAGTGCGGCCTTTTAGTAACCCAAATTGTGGTACTGTCTTTTGTAAAGGAAAGGGGGAGGGGGGAGGGAGTTTATTACATGGAGTGGAAGGAGCTTCTCCGTTCTCTATGTTACTAAAGATAGGCCACATTTTTGGATCACAGGGGTCATAACCCAAGGTGGTGTTGGGGGTGGAGAATAAGGAGGAGATTTTTAGGATTGTGAGTCATGATTAATATTTAAAAATTGAAAAATAATGTTGCAACATAATAACAAGCCCTTTCTTTGGAGAGGATTTTTTTTTTGTCAAAACTTTGTTTTCCAATATAACAAGAGCAATAGCAGTTCTTGATCCTGAAAATTGTACTGTGACTTGAAAACATACTTAGCAACATGCAGACAAACACTGGTTCACAATCTCTGTGATCCAAAAATAATTGGCTGATGGACCCATATCTTAATACTGATAGGCTACACACCTTCCTTGGTCACATGCTTGTCCTGTTAATTTTCTGCCTCCTAAGTACAATAATCAAATATATTTTACTGCCTTCTGTTGTGCAACCAACCAGCAACACTCTGAATTTGCATGATGTTTTCTCTTGTCCATTTACGGTTTAATAAAATAAATACAACCTAGACTTGATTACACCATGTGGCAATAAGAAAACTTCCTAGTGGCCAGTGATATCACTTTTCAGTTTAAATCATTATAATCTTTCATTAGCTTTGTTTCATTTTTAAATCTTAAAGCCTAACTTCATTGTCAGCTTTTCTGAGCCAATCTCTATATTTTATTGCTCACTGACCAATAAAATTACAGAAAATTAATTCTTCAGTCAGCAATATTTACTGGTTTTGTTGCCAAGAGATAGAGACATTTGATCATGTGTAGTTTTATTGAAACATTTACCCATTTTGGAAAGAGATGTGGGATTAAAATTAAACCTATATTGTGTCTCAATCAACCTGTATTTTACAACATTTTATTCTGGAGGTCAATTTTATTCATGGATATACTTACAGTTTCCCATTGTAAGTTAATGAATATCATGCTTTCTATTGCATAAATAATTATTCTTTCCATTTAGAAATATTCTATGATCAAAATGAGAAATTATGGTTGAACACACTAAATTCAATATTCAAAGAAGCCTCCAATGCCTAATTTATTTAGCCCAGATATTCCGCAAGATAAATGTCCTGCTGAATATCGCCAAAGTTATCTGAGCAAACCTTCCCTAGATTTGAATATTATATGCTAGGTTGCAAAATTATCTGGGTGGTGTTACCTGGATAAATGCAACTTAATCTGTGATATTAATCTGTGAGATTAAAAAAAAAAAAAAAAAATCATATGAGGGTCTCATGACCTGATCCTCACACCCTGCCCGACCTAGCCTATTTCAGCTGGAGATGGTTAAGAAGGTTGGAGTAAGTCATGGATCCTTTCTGCCTTTTGGCTCCGAAATCCAAAATAGCACGGCTGACTTTATGGAGTCTTTTGCTCCATTTAGGATATTGGCACCTATGGGCCAGTAGAGCTCATCTCTCCCTCCTGTCCCTCCACCTTCACCAGCTGACATTGGTTGGGCTCAACAGGGAATTCTGGTAGGGGGCAGGAGGACCAATTCTTGGGGGGTTTGCTAGTGGAGACCTTTGCATGGTAGGGGGCAATTAGACTGCTCAGGGGTTTTGCCGGCAGCAGGGGGAAAGTAACTAATTTTTCCAGGTACTTTCTCTGCTGAGCAGGAACTTTTCTGGGTGTGAAGGACTTGCTCTGCTGGGGTAGGAGGCGGCTGATTCTTGGCAGTGCCAATGGGAAGTAACCGCTTTGGAGCTGCATGCTACCTCCCACAAAATCCAGGGTACATGGGCTCCTGCATGTAAACAGCAAACCTTTTGAGAGGTCTGCTGGTCTCACTGACCGGCAGACCAGTATAATACAGGCCCAGGCTCGCTCTTGGAGCTGGCCTGGTCCTTAGGGGGCGGGATCGCCCCCGGGGGGGGGGGGGAAGGAGTGGGGGTGAGATAAGGGTCCGGAGGTCAGGGAGAGGTTAGAGCAGGAGAGCACGGGGAACTGGGGGGATTGGCTGGCGAGCCGAGGGCTCCTGCAGCGCTGGCTGGTCAGGATTGGCCAGCCAGCAGGCAGTGGGCAGGCCCTCAGTTTATCCCGGAGCGGATTAACGCAGCCGACATTCTCGGCGCACCACTCCGGGACCACGGACGGCCGGCGTTTTCCCTCCCACCCGCCCTTATTGTTATGGTTATTGTAATGGTTTTGTGTGCGTTCTCTGTCGCAGCGGATGGCCCGAGCCGGTTCAGCTTAATGCGCTGGTTACCTGTTGAGAGTGATGTACCTGGCAAATGGAAATGTTTGACAACTGGAAGTTGTTGGTGGCGGGCTCCCTGCTTGGCAGGCGGCGGGAGTCATCTGGCAGGCCTGGTTTCTTGCTGGTTGGCGGCGGAGGCCCACTGGGTTGGCTCCTTTGCTGGCAGATGGTGGGAGTCTGAACTTGGTGCGGGGGCCATTTGACGAGCCGCGTGGCTGGAAGGAACCGTCTTGCTGGCGCAGCGGCAGATGGTTTGGGAGTTCTGGAGTTAAATTGTATTGTTAATAAAGGGGGGGCTCGGGCCTCCATGTTATTAAAGCTGCGGCGTTGTTAACCCAAGCTTATTGTTCAGTGTATTATTTGATGTGAAAGGACGGATGCGAGAGAGTGATGTCCTGGATGCCTGTATTATATTGGATAGAGAAGCTTATCTCCTCCATAAAATTAGACAAGACATTAGAATAAATTAATGGAGAAAAGATTGTGTTATGTTTTCTATCATTTAAGTCACATTTTAATAGCAAGTATATGCAATTGGCTGTAAATGTGTTAAAACAAATTATACCTTTTAATTTACACAGTAACATAGTAATGATGGCAGAAAAAGACCAGATGGACCATCCAGTCTTCCCAGCAAGTTTCTTATGGTAGTAACTGCCACTCCGTGCAGGTTACCCACATGTTTTTGTTAAGGGAAGTAACTGCCACTCCATGGAGTTTACCCGAGTCTTATGTTAATGGTAGCAATATTTACAATCTAAGCCAAGCAACTGTCAAACCCATTACAAATCTTTTTTTACAGAGTGAGAAGCCTTCATGATAATTTAGACAATGCTGCTTGAACATGCTTTGCTTTTTGGACTCGGCTGAGAAGCAGTCCTGTGTTTTATCCCTACAGTCTGCATATCAGTATCCTGGACCATAAAAGTCAGGGTCTAGCATTGATTGTCATCTGAATCTAGTTCCCCTTCTTCCTCTTGCCATTGAGGTACAGAGCGATATTGCAGTTGCATCATAAACATCAGACTAATTGGTTAAGGGTAGTAATCCCTGTGCCTGTTAAGAAGAGAAAATGCCACTCCATGAAGGTTATCACAATGCACCCTTTTCTTCATTTACAACCTCTAATCTTTAGGGATTCACATTTGCGCAAATATGCGGGCAAGTTATAAAATAGCCACTTCCCTGGGCACACACTGGGCCGGATTTTAAGAGGTACGTGCGGGCGTAGATTTGTGCACGTTACCTGGCGTGCACAAATCTACGCCCAATTTTATAACATGCGTGCGCAGCCACGCGCATGTTATAAAATCCAGGGTCGGTGCACGCAAGGGGGTGCACACTTGTGCACCTTGCGCGCGCCGAGCTCTAGGGGAGCCCCGATGGCTTTCCCCATTCCCTCCAAGGCCTTTCCGAAATCGGAGCGGCCTTGGAGGGAACTTTTCTTACGCCCTCCCCACCTTCCCTCCCTTCCCCTACCTAATCCACCCCCCCTAGCCCTACCTAAATCACCCCCCCTGACCTTTGTTAAATAAGTTGCACTTGGCTGGTGCGCGATCCCCCAGCACAGCTGCTGTGCTGGAGGCCTCGGTCCCGCCCCAGGACCGCCCTGCCCACTACCCGCCCCTTTTTTCAAGCCCTGGGACATATGCGTGTCGCTGGGCCTATGCACACACGCCTATGCACAATGCCTATGCACACACGCATTGCACGTGTCGCTGGGCCTATGCAAAATGGGCTTGGCACGCGCAGGAGCAGGTATTCGCGGTTACGCGCATAACCCTTTTAAAATCCGCCCCACTGAATTGCATGTGCCAATGTGCATCTACATGCTGGTTTGAAAGATACTGTCCTTGTAACCTGGCATATACCTCAACCAGGCCCATGGCCTTGTCCACTTTCAATTTTCCTAGTTCTTCTCATACATTCTCTTCTATACAGGGGGGTTTCATCTACTCCACTGCCATCCATGGTTTTGTCAACCAGCAACGGTCCATTTTCAGGGTCTTCTTTAGTGAACACTGAGCATAAGTATTTGTTTAATATTTTGCTATATCATCATCTTTCTCTATATATTGCTCCTTGTCACCTTTCCATTTCACTATACTGCCTCATGCATCCTCCTTTCTTTGATATATCTCAAAATTGATTTGCATCTCACTTTACCTCTTTGGCAATCCTTTCACCTGACCTTTTGCTTTCCTGATTTCTTTCCTCATCTCCTTCTCTTTCACTATTTTTTACTCTCTTCCTCTTTTTGGGATCCTTTGTACTTCATGAATGCTGTTCTTTTTACCTTTATTTTTTCAGCCACCTTCTTTGAGAACCAGATCAGTGTTGCATCTGTGGACCCTTGGCCCGAGGAGATATTGGCTTTACCTGCATGGAGGAGCCTTGCAGGTTCTCACCATTGTCAGGTGGACCCAGGTGAAGCAGAAACTGGTCCAGGCCTTCACCTATATCAGCCCACATTCCCCTCAGGTTGAGCCTTTGGGTGCTGGGACTGGCAGAACCTAGGTGAATTCTCTGCTGAAGGCAGAGGAGGAGGTCTATAGTTAGCTATGATTGTAGGCAGGTGGCAGTCAGGCATATCTGAGGTCCAGACAATGGCCAGGAGCAGGTGGCAGTCAGGCATATCTGGGTTCAGACAATAGTCAAACCAGGTATCCATCTGAGAAAGGAAAAGAGACAGATAGGCAGGGCAGGCAAGCGAAGACAAGAACAAGTGGGCAACGTGGATGGAACAGACTGGAAAGAAGACAGAAGACAAACCAAAGACAGCTGGATAAGGACTGAAGGCAAGCTGGATGAAGACTGAAGACAAGCTGGAGGTGAAGACTGTAACAAGGCTGGAAATGGAGACAGGGATCAGGCGGAGAAGCAACATGCACTACTTGCAGTAGCTGGATTTGTTGCTGAGGCAGATTGCATTTGGGGAGCTGCTCTTATAAAGGGCTGTGCTAATGACATCATCAGTAGGGGTCACAGGGGCTTCCTTGTCGTGGTCCCTTTAAGAGATACAATGCCAGTGCATGCACGCCTAGAGAGAGGCGCAGCATGCAGGGTCTGGGGGCATCCTGCCATGTGTGTGCTGGCGGCGTTTCGCTGCATCTCTGGATTTGGATGTGAAAGTGGTGAAAGTGGTGGTTCATGGGAGTAGCCCGTAGACCACTGATCATAAAAGTACCCACCCTCTTGAGCCCCCCACCTGCGGCCTTGAGTTTACTGGGGTACTGATGATAAAAGTCCTTTTCATCTATCTTGAATTGGGGTGCTGGCCTCCTTCAGTTATCTGAGGTTTTCTTGACTTGGGTCATGGCTTTTTCAATCAATTGATTGGTTTGTTCACATAGTTCATGAAAATCCCGGGATGAGCGCTGAGCCAAGGGTGAAAGGGGAAGAGACAAGGGTGGCAAGCTTGTCCTTAATCGTCCCAGAGAGGCCTTTATTTATTTATTTATTTTTAGTTTTTATATACCGATGTTCCTGTATAATATACATATCACACCGGTTTACAAGGAAATAAAACTGATGCCTCGAAGGGCGGTTTACATTGAACAAATACAATTGAACAAATAACAAATAACAGAAAACTTAAAGGGGCATAAAAGGAACATGGGAGAGGTTATAGAGAATAAACATGTCTATTTAACTAGCGTTACTGAATTATTGGATTAACAAATTATTGCTTTATTTTTTTTATTTTTATTATTTTTATTATTTTAGGGAAATGGCAATCAAGCTGTCTCCCTTGAACCAATGTTCTAAATTCGATGGCATACTTGGCAAAGGTATGGGAACCCTGGCAAAGTTGGAGTAGTTCTGAGGCCATCAAAGATGCCTGACCCAGTTCCTGGAATGTGGAGCAGAATTGTTCTATAAACTGCTAGAGATCAAGTAGGATAAGGTCCCCTCATTTCCAAAGGAGAGAGGCTCAGGCCTGCACTGCTCCCTCTAGCAGCGAGACAATGTAAGTGGTCTTGGTTTGATCAACGGAGAAAAAAGTGGACTGTAACTGAAAGTGCATTCTGCACTGGTTAAGAAATCCCCAACACTTTAAGGTGGTGCTGGCAGATGAGGGACAGGCCGACTGGATGATGGAGGAAATAGCAGTGCCACTACATGTGAAGATGGTGTGGTAGGTGTGTTCAGGGTATCCAGTTGTGTGGCAAAACAGTCTACAGCTTCAGCCAAGAGTTCCAAGGCAACCTGTTGTTCCTGTAGCTTGCGAGTTATGCCAGGGATAGCCTGTAGCAAAGCCAAGTCTGCTGAGTCTATGGCCTCAGCAATCTGTTGGCTCTGTGGACCCTTGAACTAAGGTGAGATTGGCTCTACCTTCAGGGAGAAGCCCTGCAGGTTCTCAGTATTGGCAGGTAGACCCAGGTGAAGCAGAGACCAGTAAGAGCCTTCACCTATACCAGCCTATGTTCCCCTTGGGTTGAGCCTTTGTGTGCCAGGGCTGGGAGGACTTAGATGAGATCTTTTCTGGAGGCAGAGAGGGAGATCCATAGTTAGCTAGAGTCATAGGCAGGCAGCAGTCAGGTGTATTTGAGGTCCAAGCGATGGTCATAGGCAAGTGGCAGTCAGGCAAATCTGAGGTCCATACAGTGGTCAGAGGCAGGTGATGGTCAGGCATATCCAGGGTCTAGGAAACAGTCAAACCAGGTATTCATCCAAGGCAGGAGAAATTGGATGGATAGGTAGGGCAGGTAGGAAGGTCAAGAACATGCAGGCAACGTGGATGGAACAGACAAGAACGAAGACAAAAGACAAACCAAAGACAGCTGGATGAGGATTGAAGGCAAGCTGGATGAAGACTGAAGACAAGCTGGAGACAGAGACAGGTATCAGAAGAGAAGAAGCATGCACTATTTGCAGTAACTGGATCTGTAGCTGAGGCAGTTTGTGTTTAGTGAGTTACCCTTATCAAGGGCAGATCTAAGGACATCATCATTAGGGGCCACGGGGACTTTCCCGCTGTGGTCCCTTTAAAAAAAGCATCGTTGGCACATGCGCATGCCTAGGGAGAGGCACAGCATACAGAGCCGGCAGCATCCTGGCACATATTGGGATTAGGATGACTATTGCCCCAGAAGTGAGTGAGGTGGTTTGTGTGGGTAGACCATGGACCGTTGATCATAACATTCCATTTCTTATTCCTCTTTCTATCATACAGGCCGATACAGTAGAAGTCGCGGGAGAGCGGGCAAGCACCCGCTCTTCCAGTGCGCGCACAGGCCACTCTCCTGTGTGCGTGATTCAGTAATGGCCCACATGCAAATGAGGGCCCGTGGTAAAAAGAGGTGCTAGGGACACTAGCGCGTCCCTAGCGCCTCTTTTTTGATAGAAGCGGCGGCTGTCAGCGAGTTTGACAGCCGATGCTCAATTTTGCCGGCGTCGGTTCTAAAACCCGCTGACAGCCATGGGTTTGGAAACCGGACGCCGGCAAAATTGAGCATCCGGTTTTCAATCTGCGAGCAGCGGGCCGATTTTACATTTTTTTTTTATTTTTAATTATTTTTAATTTTTGGGACCTCCGACTTAATATCGCCATGATATTAAGTCGGAGGGTATACAGAAAAGCAGTTTTTACTGCTTTTCTGTGCACTTTCCCGGTGCCGGCAGAAATTAACGCCTACCTTTCGTTAGGTGCTAATTTATGAAAGTAAAATGTGCGGCTTGGCTATACATTTTACTTATTGAATCGCGCGGGAATAACTAATAGGGCCATCAACATGCATTTGCATGTTGCGGGCGCTAGTAGTTTCGGGGGGGGGGGGGGGGGGGTTTATCGCACGTTTTCGACGTGCTATTACCCCTTACTGAATAAGGGGTAAAGCTAGTGCGTCGAAAACGCGTATTGAAACACGGGTTAACAGTGCGCACTGTACTGTATCGGCCTGATTGAGATTTATGGCCTTTGTAATAGTTCCTTTTAATTTGGCCAACTTTTGTTTCACCTCACCCATTTTCTCCCACTCTTCTAATTCTTCCTTCTGGTACATTTCCATTTTGACAACGTCCGTATTTTTTAAATTCAAAACCTGGACCTTTGTGTTACTTCTCTGTATCCTGTTTACTATATCAAATCAGAACATGTGATGATCACTGATGCCTGGGCAAGCACCTATCTGGACATTAGAGATATTATCACTATTAGTGAGAACCAGGTCAAGTCCAGTGGGTTCCATTACCATTTGTTTGAGCAAAGGCCTATAAAAGATTTTAAGATTTTGAAATTTACTGAAGGCCCTGGTGATTCTTTTTGCAATTTAAAAATAAACAAAAAAGAATCTGTTGTAGTACAAATCTACGAAGTTTAATTGACATGTAATATTTACATAGGAAAAACATCACATGGGAGAAAACCACATTTTGAACAGGCTCTTAGTGGGCAGTCTTGAAATCCAGTAATTACAATCAATCATATATAATGTTTCTAAATACAAGGTCAGCATGATAAAGCAAAACACTAAAAGAGTTTTATCTTAACTTGACCAATTAAAGTTACATTTCTGCATTTTATTCAAATACCATAAGTTTTAGGTCCTGACTAATCAACAGGTCAGCCTGACCTAGGTTCTATTTTCTACTAATCATAATTATCTTGTATTTTATCCATGGAGCCAAAAAGCCTACTGATGTATAACCTTGTACAAATTTATTTACATATCTTTCATTCTTATTATAACCTAAGTAGTAGCTTTTATCTTTGTTCATAGCAAGCACAGCATAAATCAGGAAAGAACATTATTAGCTAAATTGAACTATATTGCGCTACAATGCACTATACTGAACAGAGAGATACAATAAATCTTTTGACTTCCTCAGCCCCTTGAAGAGCTTTCACTATCTTTCTACTTCTTGTAGATTCTGCAGAAAGGATACTTCAATTCTCATCTGGCAGATTAAAATCTCCAATGACAACACTCCATCTGTTTTTTCCCACCTTTTGGATGTTTTTAATCAGATAACTGTCCAGTTCTTCTGTTTGAGTAGAAGACCTGTAGACCACAACCGTGTAAATGGAAACACCATCTTCTTTTTTTAGAACAGCCAATAATGCTTCTTCCCTATTCCATGTCCCTTGCATTTCAGTTGCTTGGATATTGTTTTTGACATAAAGAGCTACTCCTCCTCCTTTTCTGGCCTCTCATAAGAACATAAGAAATTGCCATGCTGGGTCAGACCAAGGGTCCATCAAGCCCAGCATCCTGTTTCCAACAGAGGCCAAAACCAGGCCACAAGAACCTGGCAATTACCCAAACACTAAGAAGATCCCATGCTACTGATGCAATTAATAGCATTGGCTATTCCCTAAGTAAAATTGATTAATAGCCATTAATGGACTTCTCCTCCAAGAACTTATCTAAACCTTTTTTGAAACCAGCTACACTAACTGCACTAACCACATCCTCTGGCAACAAGTTTTAGCCTGGGATGGCCATATCCCAACCATGAGACTCAGTCAACCAATTTTCTGTAACAGTTTTGAGCCATTAATTGAAATTATCTATATGGCATAGCCTTTCCTTTCTTTTTCCATGAACAGGTAATACTTCCAGAAAGGCAATAATCTTTGCCATGTGTCGAACCTTTTCCCCTAGCTTTTGGAAATCTTTCTGTACTATATGGATATCATTTCCAGTGAGATCATTGATTCCCAGATGGATGATAACATTGATACCAGAGTCCCTACTTTCTTCTATCATTGCTTTGACTACCTGGTTTGCATTTCTATTAGCTGAGGATTCTTGAAATCATTTAACTTTTGTGTTCCCATCGAAATGAGTTCCCAAATTTGTTTCCCTGATGAACAAGTCTCCCAGCAGAAGAAGCTTTCTTCTATGACATTTGATAATGTTTAAGGGTTTCTGGGTGCATTGGGTGGCTACATCCCTCTCAGACATCACTTCATATTCATATGCTAGAGCTTCTGTGTTTTCCAATGTAGAAAAGACATTATGCAAGGGTAACATTGGGGAGAGTGGGTCTCTTTTCATCAGAGGCCTTATTCTGCCATAGCATACTGTAATCCATTTATTCCTGGGTACCTGAATCCTAGATATCTGACTCCTCTGAGGGAGTTGGGGCTGGTTTTCAGGATGATGCATAGTTGGGGAAATTGGGTATCTTGTTATCATATGTCTTGTTCTATTGGAGCCCACTATAAATCTTTTTTCCTGGGTTTTTGAATCCTCTGTGGGAGTTGGGGAAGATACTCTGGAGGCTGCAATGAAGGGGGGGGGGGGGGGTTGAGAAACCTGGAGAATTCCTCTTGCAGCTGATTCAGCTCCTTTTTCATTGCAGACAACTGAAAGTAAATAGGACAACCCTTAATTCTCCAAATGGTAGGCTTGGGACATAAGCTCAATTGTTACACTGAATAAAAGACATTGTGCTAATATTGACTAAAATACAAGGTATGAGATTGTAATTCAGGTTAAGTGATTATTAAGAGACCTAAATCTTGGAAGAACTATTTAAGAAGACAATTTATAAATTATTTAATTTCTTTCTATTTAAGAAAAAAACACTCTAGGAGTGGGAGGCAACAAACAACTCTTGTAGATACTATTCCTTTTTTTCTTATATCATTGTATTTATTTCTTGTACTTTCCAATAAAGAAGAGGGCATAGTATAAGTTACTTGTTAGTTTTACTATCATAACTCTCTTCATGGCTCTTATGAACCTCCTGTATAATTCATTCATAGTTACCCCAGTGCTATTTCTTATTTTTTATCAATGGTATTTATGAATTTTTTTGGTCAGTTTTATTTGATACCTTTTCAGTGTTGAGTACCTCTCTCTGTTCAATATTTATGACTAGATTTTAATTATAGATCAGAATTTTATATGCTGCAGTTTTAAGATTACAGCAAGAAAGAATTACATTCCTCTGTTTAATAATCTCATTTTGATTTTATCATGAGGATGAATCTCATGTGTTGTAGTATATTATACAACTAAACCTTGTTTGAGGCCAACAGTAACAGGTAATTGAAGTAAATGGTAAGAACAAATGATTACGTTTAAATTACCTCAAAAAATGTTCTTACTAGCATTTGACAACTGTTTGAGACAAGTATGATTTACTTATATCAGAGTACCATGAAACAGACCTAAACACAATCATTGGGCTGGCTCAGTGATTCAGTGGCAGTGCTATGCACTGCCATGCAAATAGTCTGTTTTTTAATTCCCTGATTAAACCTTTCACATATCAGATTTAAAACCCATAATATGGAGTTCCAGAAGGAGCCCTGGTAAATTACTTCCAGTCTCAGGATCGTTGCTACAATGACAAGACTAGGAACAGTGGGGAGGAGAGTCTAATAAAACAGAGGCAAAATGAAGGCTAATTACACCAGAATTCTTGCATTTAAATGGAATGATCATACCAATAAAAACACAAGAGGCCAATATACAAATAAATCTAAAATAGCTAACTTACCCCTAGATTCATCAAAATGAGTAATTAACGCATTGATAACACCCACGTTAAGAAAAAGGGATATGTTTAGGGAAATTTTAGAGAGGGGGCCCTGAATGAAACACATTTTTAATCTTGTTTAAAACGAATGCACATCCTTATTGATAACTGGAGAGAGGACACTAAAGAAATGTATTATGATATCATTTAACTTTGAAAAGGGAGACCATGGTAAAAGTAGGAAAATAGAAGAAAACTAAAAAGAGCAATTGCAAGGGTTAAGAAAGTGCCATACTGGGTCAGACCAAGGGTCCATCAAGCTCAGCATCCTGTGGCCAATCCAGGCTGCAAGTACCTGGCAAGTATCCAAACACTAAATAGATCCCATGCTATTGATGCCAGAAATAGCAGTGGCTATTCTCTAAGACAACTTGATTAATAGCATTTAACGTATTTCTCCTCCATGAACTTATCCAAACTTTTTTTAAACCCAGCTACACTAACTGCACTAACCACATTTTCTGACAACAAATTCCAGAGCTTAATTGTGCACTGAGCGAAAAAGAATTTTCTACAATTAGTTTTAAATGTTTATTTATTTACTTTTTTTATATACCGGTGTTCGATTTTACATATCACATCGGTTTACATTTAAACAAAATTTGCAGGAACTTATGCGTTACCTTTGTCAAATACATTAAACATTTAAATATGGGGATTGTTAACAAGGGATATAAAAGAACATGGGGAATGGCTAACACTACGGGATGCACGAAGGGAAGCACAAAGGGGAGTGCCCCTTCAGCGCGTGACGCCTGGTGTTATGGCGCCGTTTAACGTCCGTCACATTCCTCAGTGACATCAAGAGTTTAGATCAGGCATGTTCATTGTTTAAAAATAGCATTTTGGAATCCCAAATCAGATGTACTCCACACATTAAAAAAGGTGGAAGGAAGGCCAAATTACTGCCAGCAAGGTTAAAAGACAAGGCGAGAGAGGCTATTCTAGCCACAAGAACATCTTTCAAAAAATGGAAAATGGATTTGAATGAAGAAAACAGGATACTGCATAGGCACTGACAAGTTAAAGTTAAAAGTATTGATAAGAATGGCAAAGACACAATTTGAGAAGAATCTTGGGTTGAAGCAAAAATTCATAACAACATTTTTGTAGGTACATTCAAAGCAAAAAGCCTGCAGATGAGTCAGATGGATTATTAGATGATCGAGGCATTAAGGGAGGACAAGACCATAGCAGGGAGATTAAGGGCCGGATGTTAAAAGGCCTACGCATGTAAATACTATTTTAAAAAGGCCCATCCATGTGCGTATGTCCCGGGGTTTTCAAAATGGGGCAGAGAGGGGATGGGTCGGGGACAGGGTGGTCCGGGGGCAGGGCAGGGTCAGAGGCAAATGGCCGCAGGGTCGGGGGAATCATGTGCCAGCAGGGTGCCGAGGCAGGTGCAGAAGGTAAGACAGAGGTCGGGGGGGGGGGGGGGGGGGGGGGCTAGGTTAGGCCTAAGGGGTGGGTAGATTAGGGGAAGAGAAGGGAGGTTAGCAAAGAGGATTGGGAACTGGGCAAGGCCGTGGGCATTGGTGCGTGCAATTTGCACAATTGTGCACCCCTTTGCATGAGCTGACCCCCGATTTTATATCATGCGCGCACCTCCACACACATGTTATAAAATCAGACATGCATGTGTGTGCGCATGTTTAAAAATCTATCCCTAAATGAATTCTTTGCTTCAGTTTTTACTTAGGAAGCTGTTAGGCAGATACCCATGCCAGAAGTGATATTTAAAGTGATGACTGAGAGAAAATGAGACAAATCTCAGTGAACCTAGACCAGATGCTACACATCCCAGAGTGCTGAAAGAACTGAAAAATGAACTTGCAGACCCTATTATTATTAATCTGTAAATTATCATTAAAATCAGCTACCATATCTGAAGATTGGAGAGTGGCCAATGCAACGTAATGCATCTTTTATTAGTTAAATATACAGAAAATACATAGAAAATTGTAAGCAATATTTTTGGCAATGAAGTGGAATATAAGAAAGTGTAAATAAATAAATAAGCACTAAAAATGTCTTACATAAGCAGCAGCTGCGCAATTGATTTACATTTAAACAGGCTTTTGCATTGTTCCTACTGCCCAAATCCCTTTTCATGATTTTTTTAAAGAGGTAAAGAATATTTAAACTTCTCTCAAACATCTCATTCTTTTTTTCTGTTCCTTTTTCTCTATTATAAAACCATAGCAATAGTTGAAATCTCTTTAGACCTTATTTTCTGCCTTTTGCTTCATTCTTTCATTTGCTGATAGATTTTCCCATAGGCTAGAGGTAAAAGAGTTTCTTGAATCATGTGAAAGAGTCTCTTGATTCATGTTTGTTGTTATAACCCTGAGGAACATAGTCGTTTTTTTCTTACTTACTTGTTTTTCTTGCACTTGTTTGTTCAATGCTGTTTTTGGCATGGGGGGAAGGAAAGACTATTGGATTTTGTGCCATTTGTAATTCTTATCCCATTCTTTTCCTTAGCTGACAACTTGAATAGAATTTAAAAAAAATAAACATTCACAAAAATTGTGTCTATAAAACTTTTTTAAAAATCTCTCATATTTGCAACTCTAATAATTCTTAAAAATACTTTAGTTTCTATTATGTTCCAGCCCCGTTTCTGCTCTGAATTGGGACCTGGGGCTTTCATGAGGACATTTTTTGTGAAATGTAACTACATTACATGCTGCAGTTCTTTTAGCAAGGCTATTTTCTTTCTTTAGCTTTGTGTTACTTATGATTCTTCTCATGTACTGTGTTCCCTATTTTAGACAATGCACGTTTTCAAGGTTATGAAATTCTATGAGCTGGCAGCATTATGACTCAGTGCTCAAATTCTCCACGTCTACTTTTTAACGAATTAGGGAATCTGAAGGATTCTTTCTTCTCTCCCATCTGCAAGGATATTGATATATATTTTAGTAACTCAGCAGGATGGTCTACCTTGTATGTACTTTACCAAAGTGACATCTTTCAGAGTTACGTACAGTATATACAGTCAGCTTTTATGTTGAAATCAGTTTTCTTATTTTTTTCTCCTAATATAACAAAATCTTTTATCACTAAAGGCTAAATCCATGAAAATTATGCCACTGCACCTACTAGTTCAAAGTTCTTATGTTGCTTTTAAGTGGCCATTACTTCCAGAAATTATTTTTGTACTATATATTTATAAAATTTACCATATATATAGAAAGTACAGACAACTTTGCATAGAAATTTAATGAGAGCAATATAGTATTAGTACATATATCATAACAGGTAACAGAAAGACTTATGTGCTCTCATAGATTAGCCCACAATAAGACAGTAACTTTAAAATGAGTGTGTGTGTACCCCCACATATGCTGGAACTTTAAAATTTTCCACACAAATGCTCACATATACTATAAAATATGTCTAGTGTGCTCTTAATTTTAAGTGGTTATGCGAAGAAACTTTATTTGCATATCTTTCCTTAGAATGTGTTGGCTTTTACACTCACAAGTGAACACATTTTAAAACATGTGTGTGTGGGAAATTTTTTAATTACTGCTTTAAATCAGTAGTATGATAAACTTAGCATACCGTCCAATGGTCCCTATGAGAGAGAGAAAAAGAGAGAGAGAAACTATTTACAAAGTCCTCATAGTAGTTAAGTATTTATATCTGGTTTACAGTGAGACGTACGAACAGCACAGTAAACCTTGGTGAAGATTTGACATCATCTGAAGTGATGAAAATCTCAAAAAGATGAAATTTCTACTATGTTCTCTCACCCTAGCTTGATGGACTCTATAACAGGGTAGCATCAAGCTAGGGTGAGATAACATAGTACAAAATTTCATCCAGTGACCAGATTATAAAGATCTTCTCCAACCTCAATCCATCATTCAGCTCACTTGACCACTGTCCAGCTAAACTAATTAAAGCAGTCAAACTCAGCCTGTCTAGCTGGATTGACTAGTTGATGGACCATCATTAAACTGAGCGTGTTATGCCAGCTGTGTTAAAGAAGGCTACTGTTCATCCACTCCAAGAAATCTTCCATATACCTCAAGATCTTAGACAAATACATGCCCATCTCAAATACCCCGCTCCTGGCCAAAATCATCAAAAAGTTTTCATTAGCTCCAGACACTGTGGGAGGAAGGACAATTGCTGTAAAATTTCCAGTCAAATTTCAGGAAGGGCCACAGCATGGAAGTAGTTTTCCTAGCTCTATTAGATGACTTTCTAATAGCCTCTGATGAAGAAAATCCATCTACCCTTGTTCTTCTCCTTTTTTTTAGTCATCTTCACCACCTCTGGCCACAACAGCCTAATAAATAGCTATCAGGCACTGGTAGCAAAGACTTATCCTCGAAATGGTTTTGATCATTTCCAACAGGAAGAACACTACAGGCCATTATGAATTACTTCTCCTCTGCCAAACCCCTGTCCTGTGATGTACCACAGTGATCAATCCTCACACCAATCCTGTCCAACTCTGCTTCAGGCCTCTAATTGAAGTGATTAGGAAATTCAAATTCCAATGCTTTGTCTATGTTGATGATTTTAATGTCTTTATGTCACTGAAATATGACAGAGACAAAGCCATGCAAAAGATAAACAACCATTTTGCAGAGATCTGGGAATGGGCCTTATCCAACAAACTCAGGCTAAATCCCAGATACTTCCTCTGCTCCCACTGAAGACTTAAAATTGATTGTGATTGACACTCCTCTATCTATAAAATCTGAGGTATGCAGTTTTGGCATCTTACCAGATACCAAAATAACCATGAATACCAAAACACCACACCTCCATCAACTGAAGCAGATAAAACTATACACGGAGAGAAGCAACGTGGCCACTCTGATATGCATTTGTCCTATCATGACTAGAATACTGCAACACGCAGTAGTTAGGTCTCTCACAAAAAATCCTAGAACATCTACAGCTAGTGCAGAATGCTGTAGCATGGATGTTGTCTGACTAAAGCTACAGAGACCAGTCTTATGGAACTTATACAAGCTACCACCCTCTACCAGTCTTAATTCAAAGCCCTCTCTACATTGCCTTCAAGTCACAAGGAGGGTAATTTTCAATAGTGTGTTTATGTTCAAATCTGTTTATTAAACCATTGATGAAACATTATATTGAACAGTTACCTGAGTAGGCACCATCACCTCAACTCAGTCATGATACAACATTTTTAGTACAATATTAGCGCAAGGCACCTTTTAGTAGATCCTAACATCAAAAACTGTAACATTAACCAGACATTATCAATAATGTGCTTAAATTGGCAAATTATGCAGATGATAATCCCCCTCACCTCTTAAGGTCCACATATAGAAATAAATTAAGTACGGTCTTAATAGGTATTATCGATAAATGTTATTCACATTAATGTGCTCTGTGCCTTACATTTAATCATAAGTCTTACACCAATAAACTTATTTTTCTTTTATTTTTTGATGCAAGAGAACACAATGTTAGCAGTGTCTTTGAGCATATTCCAAAAGTGCACTTTGCTAAACATCATAGTCACAATAAACCTTCTGAATAGTGTAGAATGCCTGTCTTGAGCCCAACACGGGATCATGTTTTGGACTTGTTAGTCCTTTTTCAGTGTACTGTCACTACAAATTATCGACAAAACTGAAAAATTAGGGGTAGATTTTAAAAGGTTGTGCACGGGCATACATGTGCTCACGCTACCCGGCGCATACACATGTATGCCCGATTTTATAACATGCACGCGCAGGCACGCGCATGTTATAAAATCCAGGGTCGGCATGCGCAAGGGGGTGCACAATTTTGCAACTTAAGCGTGCCAAGCCGTGCTGCTTTCCCCATTCCCCCTAGCCTGACCATCCCACCCCTCCCCTAACCTTTCCCCCCTAGCCCTATTCTAACCCCCCCTGCCCTTTATCTTACCTTTTGCGCCTGCCTCCAGGCAGGCGCAAGTTGTATGTGCCAGCAGCCTGCTGGCATGTGATCCTCCGACACAGAGGCAATGGCTGCTGTGTCGGATGCCTCTGGTCCCGCCCCCTCCCCGCCCCTTTAGTAAAGCCCTGGGACTTAGGCATGTCCCGGAGCTTTACGCGCGTCACCGGACCTTTACGCGCGTCACCAGACCTTTCTAAAATAGGCCTGGCATGCGTAGGGCTTTTAAAATCTAGCCCTTAGTGTCAAGAAAATTCTATGAACAAATAAGTTTACACTGGAAAATCAAAACTCAATTGCTTAATGTTTCAACATTGCGTCAAACAAGAAATGATGTCAACCTTGTCCACCATCACTGTCTTCCTTTCGAGTAGACCATATGTCAATCAAATAACGTTAGTATTAATAAGACCTCTTTCCTGACTATACTATACAACACTCAAATACTGTAACTTGCCAGTCTGAACACAGTTGCAATGTTCAATAAGGCACAGTTGCAATGTTCAAGAGAGCAGTTCTACCTATATATTTCTTATGCCAAACAAAAAAAGAGATATAACAACTCATATATAAATCAATGTTTTAGTCATACAATAAACAAAGTAAAACAATTATAAAATACAAGTAGTTATATACAAGAACTACACCCACCTGATATCTATAAAACCATACACTACCTTACATACAAGCAGCCATACACCATAAAATAAATAACTTCAAAAGAACAAAGTATCTCCCATTATGTTTCGCTACACAAACCTTCTTCAGGGTAGTCCACAATATTCTTAAATCAGAGATCAAGTCGGTGTTCTTGTATATTTCGATCTTGAGGGCATAATCTTGAGCCATATCTTTCCAAATCTATACAAAACAAATATGTACAATAAAAAAAACCCCAAGTCATTATACAAAAAAATTACATTTGAAAATAAAAAGACAAAAGAAATAAACCTTAAGATGCAGTGTATTGCATATATTCATATAAGCAGATGGAAACAGTTCTTTACGTTTTGAGAGAAACATACATCTATACAAAAAAAATAACCAAAAAAAAAATCAATAGTATATCAAACCAAAAACATATTTTAAATATGCATTTATAAAATTGGTAATGTTGAAACTCACCAAAAATTCAAAGGCTTTTATATAGAGCAAATTTTCCACAACGGGACCGCCATAACACTCATCCAAACAGATGACCATAGATATCCAATCAGAATATATATAATATAAAGAAGCCAATCAGAAACTACCAATTCAAAAACATGACACCCAATCAATTTTATCATTTAAACCATCTGGGGCAATGGTGTTTAAATAGAAAATCCAACATTGTTCAGCTCGTAACAACATTTTGTTGAAGTCCCCGCCTTATCTATTAATCAATTGTTGAAGCACAAAAAAATTGAGATCTTCAACAGAATGCTGACACCACTGCCAATGCTCTACAAGAGGAGCATTGGCAATGTAGTTATGAATTCTACTACAATGCTCCATAATCTGTGTTTTAATCGTTTTAGTTGTCTTACCTACATATAAAAAATTACATGGACAACAAACAATGTAAATCACCGATGCTGAGTTACATATCATTACAGATTTCAAAGTTCTTCCTGAAATGGGGTGAACAAAAGAACTCAATGACAACCTACAAACACCACAGCTTTTACAAGGATAGTGCCCAACTAGTGATCTATCCAACATAGTGGTATATCAGAATGTACCAACATATCACACAAATTCCTAGACTTACGAAAGGAAAACACAGGAGGATCTTTTAACCCCGAGAAATCCTGCACCAAATGCCATTATTTCTTAATAATACCAATCAACTCCCTCACATGATTAGAAAAAGATAATATACAAACCAACAATGGAGGATTGTGGGATTTATGTGGAGTCAAAAGAAGGTCCTTATTAATGAATCAAGCTCTCTTATAGGCCTGGCGAACCACATGTTGAAAATAACCTCTTCCCAAAAATCTCTCGCAGAGGTCCCCAGCATGATTTTTAAAATCCTCCATCTTAGAACAAGTTCTTCTTACTCAGAAGAACTGGCTAATCAGAATATTTTCCCTAATAAATCTAGGGTGAAAACTGCTGAAGTGCAGAAGACTATTCTTATCAGTGGCCTTTCTATGAAGTTCTGTAGAGAGAACATCCTCATTTAGATGTACCATCATATCTAACAAAGAAATATGATGCGTGTGAATATTACATGCAAATTTAAGATTGGCATCACATTGATTCAGCTGTTCAAAAAAAATCTATCAAAATCAAGACACAATCCTGAGCAAATGAAGAAAATATCACCAATACAGTGACACCAAACTTTAACAAACCTAAAAAAAGAGGAAGTGTACACAAGCCATTCCTCAAAAACAAAAACATATAAACATGCCAAATCAGAGGCCATAGTGCCCCCATTGCGGTCCCATGTATTTGTTAAAAAAAATTCATCCTTGAACAAAAAATAACCACAACCACAGGACCAGGGCAGGCTAGGTGTCTGAGAAGAAGATGTTCAAAGATAGGATTTTTTTTCTGTAAAGTTGGGGTCACCTCCACTAGGATTCATACACAGCCACTAGGAGAGTTTGCACATATAAAAATCATCATGGGCTCTATTCAGAGGTCTGGTAAAAGGACACCTACCTACCCAGAACTGTACCTGTACCATCAGTCGGCTGTAAATTCTCACGTTTGGATAATGGACTTTCATTTATGAGTATTAATCATTAAACTTTTATTTAATAACCAGGCTTAGTCCTCTCTGAGTTATTACAGCCTCTCTCCACATAGGAAGCACCAAGTGACTACACACATGCTGAGGGTTATTTCTCATCATCTAGTCCACAAGCGAGAGCTTACCACCGAAAAGAATCCCCCCATCCCCACCCAGAGACAGTCAAGCATGGGATGAAATGGTTAGCTGCAGTAGCCCCTGAAGACATAAATTAGTTATGTGCCCTAAGGAACCCGCAATCCTGCAAAAAAAGGGGTTACATCTGCATTTCCATTTAGTCAAAATATCTCTAATCACTTAAATTCAAATTTCAGGTGGAGGTTAAAAAAAATGCAATGCACAATTAATAACTTTATAAAAAGGTGTCTGTTGTCATAGCTTTACAACCAATACATTTATAAAGTACTTGAACATATTCTTATTAGTACAAGGAAGACTCAGTTCCCACTGGCTCCACCCAGTCGCTGTGGCAGTGGAGCACTTGGCCCCACCTCCTCACTCACAATGTGCTGGGCCAGGAACCAAGAAAGGAGCTGTAGTGAGCCTGTCAGAGGAGAAGGTGGAGGAAGAGACTGAGACAGACAGATGGAGGTACAGGGTGGGGAGAGGAGAGAGACACAGAGGGGAGGAAAGGGGAGCTAGACACTTGGTGGGGGAGCATGAAAAGGTTGAGATAACAGAAGTGGGCATGGAGGGAGGAAACTAGTCACAAGGTCTCAGCTGCAGCTGTCTGGGAAGTTGCTCTGTAGGCTGTACCTTCCTCTCTCTCAGGTCTCACTCTAGACCCATGCCTTGTCCCTTAGCAAACTGGAATTTATCTGGTGTTAAACAAAAACATATAATGTGCTGCAGTGACCCCCCCCCCCTCCCCCTTTCAGACCTCTGATGAGGTGCATTAGTGCCCCTCCAGGCAGTTACCTGTCCCCCTTCACAGCTCTGGCTCCCCTCATGTTCCTGACTCTCTGAGATCACGTGTGTGAGAAAATCAATGTGCATGTGTATGAGAGACAGAGGAGAAAACGTTGTCCCCCACAGCTGAGTGGCAGGGGGCCCCCTTCTTTGCCCTGGCAGGATGTAAAATTTATAGAAATGAAGGGTACCCCCCCCCCCTCTCCCCAGTCCTTGAGTGTCCAGTTCTGGTCTGTGGAAACGTTAGCAACCCTACCTGGTTCACCTCCCATGGGCTCAGTTTTTGCAGAGTTTTCTCCCAATGCACACAAGGCCTGGTTCACCTTTACACAACTTCTGATTTTGCTCACTTTTTTCCCCACAGAAGGCCCACTCAAAATCCACTCCACACCCCTCATTCCTTTTACATTTCAGTCTCTTTCTTTCTCACTTATAAACCCAATGGGGGTCCTGGATAGTTGCCTTTTACTGACACAGAAATCTCAAACTGCTGCTCCCTCTTTAGAAGCCGTCAGGATTTCAGACGCTTCCCTTCTGAGGCAGCAATGAAGACAGTGCACCCCCTGGTCCTTTGGAGCCAGTGCTAGTCTTCAACTTCTGGGAAGAAATAGCCAGCCGCAGCCTCTCCCTTAAGAACATAAGAAAATGCCATACTGGGTCAGACCAAGGGTCCATCAAGCCCAGCATCCTGTTTCCAACAGAGGCCAATCCAGGCCATAAGAACCTGGCAAGTGCCCAAAAACTAAGTCTATTCCATGTAACCATTGCTAATGGCAGTGGCTATTCTCTAAGTGAACTTAATAGCAGGTAATGGACTTCTCCTCCAAGAACTTATCCAATCCTTTTTTAAACACAGCTATACTAACTGCACGAACCACATTCTCTGGCAACAAATTCCAGAGTTTAATTGTGCGTTGAGTAAAAAAGAACTTTCTCCGATTAGTTTTAAATGTGCCCCATGCTAAATTCATGGAGTGCCCCCTAGTCTTTCTACTATCCGAAAGAGTAAATAACCGATTCACATCTACCCGTTCTAGACCTCTCATGATTTTAAACACCTCTATCATATCCCCCTCAGCCATCTCTTCTCCAAGCTGAAAAGTCCTAACCTCTTTAGTCTTTCCTCATAGGGGAGCTGTTCCATTCCCCTTATCATTTTGGTAGCCCTTCTCTGTACCTTCTCCATCGCAATTATATCTTTTTTGAGATGCGGCAACCAGAATTGTACACAGTATTCAAGGTGCGGTCTCACCATGGAGCGATACAGAGGCATTATGACATTTTCCGTTTTATTCATCATTCCTTTTCTAATAATTCCCAACATTCTGTTTGCTTTTTTGACTGCCGCAGCACACTGCACCGACGATTTCAATGTGTTATCCACTATGACACCTAGATCTCTTTCTTGGGTTGTAGCACATAATATGGAACCCATCATTGTGTAATTATAGCATGGGTTATTTTTCCCTATATGCATCACCTTGCACTTATCCACATTAAATTTCATCTGCCATTTGGATGCCCCGGCCAACCCTCTCTCTCTCTCTCTCCTCCCCCCACTCGAATACAGTTCCTCTGAGAAATCTCCAAGTTCAGAAACTCTTCTCTCTCTCTCACTAATCCTTGACTTCTGCAGTACTTTTCTAAATCCAAGAGAGCAGATAGTACTCTCATATGATCTTTCACACTGGTAATCCAGCAGCTTCTGGGTGAAACACCAGTTAACAGAATACCTCAGCTTGGTCACACATGCAGAATTTTAAAAAGTCAACAATACTAATAAAAAGAATATTTCAAAATAGCTGAGATTTAGAACATCCAATAATATAAAAAGCGCATTAAAATGTTTAAAAATGTACAAAAATAACAAAATATTTCAAGACTGCAGCTTTCAAATTCTACCCAGTAATTAAAACTAATAGGGATGAAAAAAATCTTCTGCCATCCATACCTGGGAACTTTTTGATTTTCAGTCACCCTGAAATTGTCATGGATTAGTAGGGGAGGTGAAGGATGAACATACTATCTTCTCACTCTCACACACACACACATGTTCATTCTCTCAAACACAATCATATTGTACATATCACTCTCAATCACTCTCTCTCTCACACACATACACACACACACACACACACACACAGAAGCTCTCTCCCCCTCATACACAGACACACTAAAACTCACTGGCTCTCTCCCCCTCACACACACGCACACTAAAACTCACTGGCTCACTCCCCCTCATATTCAGACACACTAACACTCACTGGCTCTCTCCCCTTCATACACACACACACACACACACACACACACACTCTTACTGGTTCTTTTCTTCTCATATACATATGCACACTGTCTCACTTGCTCTGTCCACCTCATACACACACTCACTCACTGGCTCTCATAATCCAGGCCTCCTCTTCTGCTGCAGGCACCAGAGGATGTGTGGGGCCTTTGTATTAAGCAACTGCTGAGAGGAGGTGTGCCAGCTCCCGTAGGCCTTCTTTTTTAACTGCGTGTGGGAGTGATAGTGTCGGTGGCCCTGCAGGTCCTTTGTAGTTAAAATTCCTGTGGGACGGCTGTGCTGGCCCTGTCCTGCTAAGCTTCCCCTTCAGCCCTGCTGGTTCCTTCTTTCTTCTGCTGCAGGTGGGAAGGCTTTTGCTGGCAGCACCGTTGAGTGTTTCATTGGTCGCTGGCAGGAGAGGTAGTGTTGATAGTCCCTCTGGGCCTTTTTCTTGGCCGCAGGTGGGAGGGTTGGTGCCGACAGCCTTTCTGAGCCTGTTCTTCTATTGATGGTTTGCAGGCTACGGGAGATGGGGGCACTTTCTGCCAGGGTCGCCTTGCTTGGCTCGTGCTTCTACAATTAGGCAGGGGCCGGGCATGGTGCAAAATTGTAAGGTAGCGCCAGCAGAATGTGACCCGGGCTCTTGCAGCCCGCAAACAACTTTGTGGTGTCTGGAGTCCGGCGGTTGTAAAAATAGGCTGGGCAGAAGCTGTGGGAGACCACGTGACCACTAGACCGCCCACCAGGGCATGCCCGTTCCCCGATAGGCCAATCCACCCCTGCCTCTTTGCCTGGTATGTATGACTATTATACTGTGATCTTAAGTTTGGAAGTCTTGTACCTTGTCTGTAAATAAAAGATTGTCTCCAGTTGTGTTTATTTTTATTATTTATTTAACACTTTTTTATACCGACCTTCATAGTAATAACCATATCGGATCGGTTTACATAGAACAAGGGTATAACTGAAGCAATAAATAAAATAGTAATTAACAAGAGAGGTGAATAAGGCAAAGTTACATTTAACAAGGAGTAAAAAACTTGGGAAGCTTAAAGCTGGAAGAAAGAAAGGCAGGAGGAATAATAACATAATACAAAAGGAATTTAGGTTAGAGCATAAAATGCTTTAACCTCGTTCTAAAGGATAGTGGTTGTGATAGTGTTGTGTGCTATCTCTGAGGAGGATCTGCTGTGAAGTGACCTGGACTGAATACCTGGACCGGATGTAAGCCTTATCCAACCTTCAGTTACTGTTAAGCTTACCTGCAGTGTATAAGTCAGAAACAGTTATTTTATCGCCATTACTAAATAAAACTAGTACTGACACATAATAGCCGTGTAAGTATGCAGAAGAGGCCTTCAGCATGACTATGGGGAGGATTTTAAAAGGCCCTCACGCGCCGGCGCACCTATTTTGCATAGGCCGCCAGCGTGCGTAAAGCCCCGGGACGCGCGTAAGTCCCGGGCTTTCGAAAAGGGGCGGGAGGGGGTGTGTCCGGGGGTGGGCCCCGGCATTTCGGGGGCGGGGGCGGGCGCCGGTCTGGGGGCGTGGTCGAGGCCTCCGGACCAGCCCCCGGGACCGGAGGACGGAGCGGGGCTGCTGGCATCGCACGCAATCAGAGCGGCCTCGGAGGGAACAGGCAGGCCGCGCCGGGCTCGGCGCGCGCAGGTTGCACAAATGTGCACCCCCTTGCGCGCGCCGACCCCGGATTTTATAAGATACGCGTGGCTACAGCGGTGGCGCGAACAAAAGTACCCGCGCACGTAGTGTTTGAAAATCCGCCCCGCTTTCAGCAGGCGTAACTTTGCCGACAAAGGTAAGGGGGGGTTTAGATAGGGCCGGGGGGGGTGGGGGTGGGTTAGGTAGGGGAAGAGAGGGCAAGGTGGGGGGAGGGCGAAGAAAAGTTCCCTCCGAGGCCGTTCCGAAATCGGAGCGGCCTCGGAGGGAACATGCAGCTCACGCTGGGCTCGGTGCGCGCAGGTTGCACAAATGTGCACCCCCTTGCGCGTGCCGACCCCGGATTTTATAAGATACGCGCGGCTACGCACGTATCTTATAAAATCCAGCGTACTTTTGTTCGCGCCTGGTGAGCGAACAAAAGTACGCGCTCGCGTATTTTTTAAAAATCTGCCCCTATGTGCTGAGAGACTCTTTCCTCTGTCTCCAGTTTTTACAGCTAGTAGACTAGAAGAAAAGTGTGCAGACAAATTCTTTTAATATTTATTTTTTAGTATTATAAGCTGCAATTCCTGTTTTGTTTTGTTTTTCTTTTATTTTGTTTTGTTTGTTTTCAGACTAAAAGGATCTAGCCAGAGAATTAGATCAGGTGTGGTTAGTGCTCTGTTAGAGCTAGAGTTTCATTCTTTGAGTTGTTTTTTTGTATGAGGTGCTGGAGAGAAAACCTGCCCAGGTGTGAGCTACTATATCTCAGGCGTTAGGCTGAAGCCAGAGTTACGTTTCTGAATGCTGCCTAAATAATATGGCACACACTTCAAGCTGTTGTGCTTTAAAGCTATGCAGCAATTCTTATTACAATTCAGCCCTTGTTTTACACTGGAATAAAGAACAGTGATTTCTAGTTTCTACAGACTCTGTATTGCTCCATGGTGAGACCACACATTGAATACTATGTGCAATTCTGGTTGCCGAATCTCAAAAAAGATATAGTTTCACTGGAGAAAGTACAGAGAATGCAATAAAATGATAAAGGAGCTGGAATGTCTCCCCTATGAGGAAAAGTTAAAGAGGTTAGGGCTGTTCAGCTTGGAGATGGTTGAGGGGGGATATGATGGAAGTCTACAAAATCATGGGAGGAATAGAATAGGTAAATGTGAATTGGTTATTTATTCTTTCAGATAATACAAGTTCTAGGGGCACTCAATGAAGTTAGCAAGTAGCACATTTAAAACAAATCAGAGAAAATTCTTTTAACTGTAGCAGCCGCCACTTTACCCACGTGGCCATCGTCACTACCTTCTGGCCCTTTACTGGACCTTAGACAAATCATGCATTCACCTTTGTAACATGGAAAACACAGAAACTGTCATTGGTATAATAAGGCCGCAGCTTTTATTTAAGAGATCAAGAAAAAAAACTTCCCTGGGTACCCGAGCCGGTATGATGTCTCCACTGCTGGCAACGCGTTCCTTCTTTGCTGAATCCTGCTGATCTCTCGTCGGACACTGGTTTCCGTACCCTGCACCTCCTGGGGGCTCATTCCTGTCTCTGGCTATCCACTCCTCGGAGGGCCCTGCGCCTCGGACGCTGCCTACCAGCTTCCCCACTGCTCGGGGTTGCTTCTGGAACTACTCTGCTCGTGAGACAACATTGGTGTGCCCCGCTCTATAGCCATTGCCGTACTACTCTGCCTCGTGAGAATTAGTGTTGGTGTACCCCACTCTGTGGACCATTGCCTTGCTACTCTGCTACGTGGAGACTCAGCGTAGGTGTACAGCGTCCTGCGGGCCATTACCTTACTACTCTGATACGTGGAGACTCAGCATTGGTGTAGTCCACTCTGCATTCTGTGACTGTACTGCATTCCCCGCTCCTCGGGGCAGCATCTTGTGTACTTCAGTGACTGTGCCGTGCTTCCCTGCTCCTCGGGTAGTGCCTTGAGTACTTCAGTGACTACACCTCACTCCCCGCTCCTCGGGGTAGCATTCTACTTCTATCTCAGAGACTGTACCTGCACTCCCCTGCCCTCAGTGTAGTGTCCACATGCATTACCAGATATCCCTGGGCTTCCCCGCTCCTCGGGTAAGTCTACGTCATTCCTCCTGTGCTGACTCACTCCATGGCTCCGACCCCCTGGGGTCACTCTCTCTACACTCCTCCATAACCTGTCTTGCATTCCTCGCTTCTCAGGGCCTGCTCAGCACACCACTAGGGGGACCCATTCTGGCATTCGTGTCTACACCCCAGTCTCTTGCTCTCTCTGTACTGCCTGGCCTGTGTCCCCTGTTGCTACAAACCTCGCCTCCCGACGGTGAGGGTCAGTGGGGCTCCTCCCCCTGGGCAGTACCATGTCTCACCTTCGGCCAAGGGCCCACTAACTCACAAATCCTAACAGGTGCATTCCACGACCCCACCTTTTTGCGCCGCCCAAGGCACTGATCGGCTACCACTCCATCCTGTGATGTCACCGGCACCACTTGCAATATGCCCAAACGGCCCGGGTAACCGCCCTCTCCCCCTCAGCTGCGACATTAACCCCTAGCAATGAATAACATTTTAACTGTACTAACTAACATAAGTAAGCTATCTTCTGAATATGTTAACCTGTTATGAGAATGTACACATCATAATATTGCCAGCTTAACATAGTACACAGTGTTATTCTTCTCTTCGTGCGTCCACTCTTTAAAAACATTCTCAGCTTTTCTGCAAACTTGTTTCTGGGGGTGGGTGTGTGGGATTTTTCAGCATGCTCAGGGAAGAAGGGGGTTCTTGGGCCTCCGTCGCGGCCCTTTAAAGGGCCGGTGACGTCTCGCTGATGCTCTCACTAGGAACTGATGCCCGGGGTGTAACTTAGTGCCATATCATCACGCTCACGTGCATGGGTGTGGGCCCGATCACGCACTGAATGCACCTGCTCACATCGGCGCGCACCTCCCCCCTTTCTGTTGTGCCAACGTCCTTCGTGGGGGGGGGGGGGGGTTGCGTCGGTTAAGGGTGTGCCCTGGCCAGGAGGTGCAGGCCCACCTATTTCACTCAACACACAGGTACACTCAAGCTCTCTGTCAGATGACCAACAATGACCTGGCAATATTCTTCCAAGAAGGAAAAAGACAGTGGGCTAGATTTTAAAAGTCCTGCGCGCGTAAATCCGGGAGGATTTACGCGCACAGGGCACTCGCGCACTGGCGCGCCTATTTTGCATAGGCCGCCGGCGCGCGCAAGTCCCGGGGCTTCGTAAAAGGGACGGGAGGGACAAGGCCGGGGCGGGTGGTCCCGAGTCCCCCGGCACTGCGGCCTGTGCCGGGGCATGCGAGGCAGCGCGCGCAAGTTACGCCTGCTTCAAGCAGGCGTAACTTGCCCAACAAAGGTAGGGGGGGGGGATTTAGGTAGGGCCGGGGGGTGGGTTAGGTAGGGGAAGGGAGGGCAAGGTAGGGGGACACGGAAGGAAAGTTTCCTCCGAGGCCGGGAACGGAGGCAGGCTGCGCGGCTCGGTGCGCGCAGGCTGCCGATTTTGCACAGCCTTGCACGTGCCGACCCTGGATTTTATAAGATACGCATGGCTACGCACGTATCTTATAAAATTCGGCATACTTTTGTTTGCGCCGGTTGGGCGAACGAAAGTATGCGCACGCGTACTTTTTAAAGATCTACCTCTGTGAGCGTGGGCATCCAGAGGAAAAAGGAGTTACCATAGACCTAGGGATACCCTCCTTGGGAGCCATGAGGAGAGGCAGAAGTCAAATCAAGTCTGAGGATCTTCTCTCTTGGGCCTAGGAGGAGACAGGTGTTTCTAAAGGCCTAAGGACCCTGTCTTCTGATTACAGGGATGAAGAATCCTCTTTGGGCCTCTGAAACAGAATGTGACTTCAGGCAAAATTGTTTCAAAAGGATTTTTCAAGCTAAGCCCAAACTTAGCCACACAAATTTTGGGTATAAATATGTCCCCACCCAATGACCAGTCAAGTTTTAGCTGGATAAAAAGAGGAACTATGGGGGCATTCTGGGGGTAGGGCAATGTTATATGACTAACTTAGTCAATATTTATAGCTGCCCAGCTAAATTAGCTAGATAACCCTAGGACTGCCTCAGAGTAGTGTTAAATTTATCCAGGTGTGTGTACATGGGTAACGTAGTACTTGACTGGCTATATGCAGAATATAGCCTAAGTGTGTTTAAACAAAAATTCTGGGCCTGTAGGCCCGATCCCCCAGCCCCACCATCCTCTAAAATTCTTAAAGATATGTGAACTAGTAACCAATTCACCTCCCAAACTCTTTAACCACCAAATTAAAAATAAAAAATGCAGGACATAGCAACCCAAGGTGAACTCCTCTTCCCCTCATGATTTTGCATGAAAATTCACCAAGCCCCTTCCTGTCCTCCACTTTATCCTCATTACCCACCTGCAATCTCAACTGCATTTCATCTCCCCCACCTCCAAGACCCCACAAAACCCAGCCAATAGCGCAGTTCAGTCTTACCTGCTTTTAGATGCTGCCAGCATTGATATGTCAGGACATTTAAATGTGCCACATCTGAGGCACATTTAAAACTAATCGGAGAAAGTTCTTTTTCACTCAATGCACAATTAAACTCTGGAATTTGTTACCAGAGGATGTGGTTAGTGCAGTTAGTGTAGCTGTGTTTAAAAATAGATTGGATAAGTTCTTAGAGGAGAAGTCCATTACCTGCTATTAATTAAGTTGACTTAGATAATAACCACCGCTATTACTAGCAACGGTAACATGGAATAGACTTAGTTTTTGGGTACCTGCCAGGTTCTTATGGCCTGGATTGGCCACTACTGGAAACAGGATGCTGGGCTTGATGGACCCTTGGTCTGACCCAGTATGGCATGTTCTTAACACTGAAAGTGTAGCTAACAAGATTGCTATCAGAGGACTAGGTCTGAAGATCCAGTTTTTATTTTTATTTTAGGTACCCAGCTATATTCTGAATATAGATAGGTAAGGAAAAACTTATTGGGCTAAACTTATCTGGATACCTTTAAACCTATAGAACACAAAATATCTCTAGTATATGAAACTCTGTTGTACTGAGTTTGCAGGACCATCATAAAACTAGCTACTGACTACTGCTCCTATAAACAACTGCTAGACCATTTTAATCATAGGTCCAATGTTTCACAGTCCACTTTGATATGAACAATGTGTTTGTTATTGCCCATAAAAATGTTTCTTTACAATGTGATTTATTATAATTCCATAAATTGAATTGATTGATTCATTTATAACCCAGAAACCTTTGTAGACTGTCCCGATACAGAATCACATTTCAAAATTCTCTGCATCAAGGAGAATTTTTCCAATATCAATTCTATCCAAGCCCTTGTTCACTTCTATAACCAACATAATTCTAAAAACATACCGACTAGTTGTGTTAAATCTAACCAGAATATATCCGGTAAGGTTTTAAGGTATCCAGCTAAAGTTATTAACTAACTTTAGGTAAGTATATTCAGCAGGAGACTTCTCCCACTGAATACCCATGACAAGTAACCAAGCTGTGTTTAGCAAATAAGTTGTCTGCTCACTGGTTTTCTGAATATGAACCTGATAGATTTTCTGACTACTGTTCTCTAGCATGCCTACTAATTGTATCTGTAGGAAGTGTGATTATATGAAAATTTGTAAATGAAATATTACAACACAGATGGTAATGCAAAACTAAATGTCTTCAATCTGTTAATATAAATCTGTTCAGATAGCATATTATCATAAACATTTGTTTTATAAATTCATTCAAATAACTAAAATAATAACTCTGAAAGAGACATGTGAGCACAACTCACATATGGTAACATCAGCAACTAAATGCCCTGTTTTAGTAAAATACTGAGGCAGTCTAAAATTTTAAATTGCAAATTAAAGCAAAAAATGTTATTTTTAATCTGCTCCTTTCTTATGCACTATCGAGCACATTGTATGATACCAATAGTAATATTCTGACAGCAACACTGTTAACTTACGCAACCAGCACTGCTGTCAGAGCAACATTGGGTGCACCAGGAGCCAGATGCAAGATCCCAGCTGTCATTAAAGGTTGGGGGGGGGGGGGGGGGGGTCTGGGAAGAGTGAACATGATAGGGGTAGGAAAAGGAAAGTTGGTTTAAAGCTGGACTTTTTGGGGAGAGGAAGGGAAGGAAAGCTTTTTGAGCCTAAAGGCATGTCATGTAAAATGCTCTTTTTTTGGGGGGGGGGGGGGAGGGCTCAGGGAGCTTGGGGATCTTTCACTGGAGTGGGTGGTGTAAGATCAGACTGTGAGGCTCAACCAGTGTTACTCTTGAATATCACCACTAAAGTAAAAGTTTTCTGTGAACACTTCCCAGGGAACTTTACACATCCTTAGGATAACCTCTTGACTTAGACAAATTTATTTATTTTTATTTATTTATAAGCTTTTATATACCGATGCTCATGAAAAATCATATCGCGTCGGTTTACATATAACTATTTATTTATTTATTTTGGTTTTTTATATACCGATCTTCTTACATTGGATACAAATCAAACCGGTTTACAGTGAAACATTAGAACTTGCCTAAGAGCATTACATAGAATGAAGAACATAGAACATAAAGCAACATAATGCTTGAGAGCAATACATAGAACGAGGAATATATAAAAAATTGGAAGTACAATAAACAGGGAGACTTTAACCAGGAAAGACAACTCTAGGGTGAGTCAAAAACAAGGGCAGAGGTAGAGAATGAGTAGTAACAAATTAAGGGTAACAGCAAAAACGATAACTGTGTTAAATAATGTTGTGAGGTGTAAAGAGTCTGATGGTGTGCTTCAGTTCTTCAGGGAAATGCTTGGCTGAAGAGCCAAGTCTTAAGCTTTTTCTTGAACGTCTTTTGGCAAGTTTCTTGGTGCAGGTCAGGTGGTAGAGCATTCCATTGTGTGGGCCCTGCTGTGGAGAGGGCGCGTTTTCTGAGTGAGGTCTTGGCGGGGTGCATAGAGTGAGCCTTTGTATGCTGATTTTATAGGTCTGGCGGACGTGTGAAGTCGAAGAGGGAAGCTTAAATCAAGTGGGGTTTGCCTGTGGATAGACTTGTAAATCAGCATTAGAGCTTTGTGAATGATTCTGAATTTAACGGGGAGCCAGTGTAAATTTTTTAGAACGGGAGAAATATGTTCACCTCTTTTGGTATTTGTCAGAATCCTTGTGGTAGAGTTCTGTAGCATCTGTAAGGGTTTTGTAGTGGAAGCCGGAAGGCCAAGTAGGAGAGAATTGCAGTAGTCAATTTTAGAGAATATGATGGCTTGAAGAACCGAGCGGAAGTCATGTGTGTGCAGGAGGGGTTTAAGCTTTTTTAGAATTTGCAGTTTGTAGAAACCTTCCTTTGTTGTATTGTTGATAAATGTTTTTAGATTCAGCCTGTTGTCGAGAGTGACTCCGAGGTCCCTCACATGGGTGATGGAGGTCGAATGAGGAGCAAGTAGGTTGCTGAGAGCCAGATTATTATCGTTCTGCGAGATGAGCAAGAGTTTCAGTTTTCAACCTGCGAAATATCCCTGCCAATATCCCCTCAGTGGTAACACGCTAGAGAACTATATAGATCTTCTCTAGAAATCACATGATCTTTGGCAGTCTATTATCAAAACCCAACCTCTAGCCTATATTAGGCTCCGTACATGTTAATTATGTTATTACCCCCATATATCTTAATCCAAGTTAATTCGACCTGTTCATTGTAAGACATTTACTTGTCATTGTTGTTATTGTTTAAAATGTAAACCGAATTGATCAGTAATTCTGTTATTGGAAAGTCGGTATAGAAAAATGCTAAATAAATAAATAAATAAGTGTTGAGGCTGGATAATAGGCAGTTGATGGAATATAGACAACTGTTCGAGAAGTCGAGGGTTTTTGACAGAGATTCGGTAACTGGAATAAGAATCTGGACATCGTCCGCGTAGATAAAGTGAATTACTTTTAGATTTGAAAGAAGTTGGCAGAGGGGGAGGAGATAGATGTTGAAAAGTGTAGGGGAAAGCGATGACCCTTGTGGGACTCCAAGTGTTGAACTAATAGGATGAGATTCCTTGTTGTTTATTCTGACCTTGAATTTCCTATTGCAAAGGAAGGACTTAAACCAGTTGAGGACAGTTCCTGAGATGCCGATGTCAGAAAGACTTTTTACTAGGATGGAGTGATTCACGGTGTCGAAATAACTTATTCAAATATCGGAAATAAGCCAAATAAGTTAATCAGCTAATTCAGTTCTACCTCAGAGTGCCCCTGAAACATCCCTACTTTATCTAGCCAAATTTTAGCTGGATAATGATATGTCTAGGTAAAATTTAGCCAGATATGTACCTGCAATGTTAAAAAGTTTGCATTTAGTCAGGTAACTTACAAGTTAACTGGTTAAATGCCTTTAAAAATTGATCTCTGTCTGTTAAGGATGTGCATTCGTTTGAAATGAATGGGTAAAGCATGACACATTAGGTCAGTGTCATTTTCATTTGTCATTCCCCGAAACAAATGAAGGGCACCTATGCAACTTAGACCCAGGCCCACCCAACTGGCACTGGAACTGCAAGGCTGTTGCGGGATCCCATCCCCGTGACAGGGAACAAGAGAACCCACGTCTCACGCGCCATCACTGCATACATGGGGAAGCGCTGCTGCGGCCGTATGGCCAACCGATCTTCCTGTTTGGGGGGGGGAGTGGAAGCGCCACGCACAGCTTCAGCTTCCTCCCCCCAAAGCAGGAAGATCAGCTGGCCTCTCCTGCTGCCACCGGCCTCCTGCTATCTTCGGGCCATACAGCCCGCCAAACTTACTGTTTGGGGGAGGGAGCGGAAGTGCAGCGCACAACTTCCGCTTCCTCCCCCTCCCCCCCCAAGCAGGAAGATCGGCGGGCTGTATGGCCCGACCCTGAAGATAGCAGGAGGCCGGTGGCAGCAGGAGAGGCCAGCTGATCTTCCTGCTTTGGGGGGAGGAAGCGGAAGCTGTGCACGTGCTTGAATGTGTATGTGTGGGTGAGAATGGAAGCTTGAATATGTGGGTGAATGGGAGCTTGAATGTGTGTATGTGTGGGTGAGAATGGGAGCCTGGGTTTGTGTGTGGGTGAGAATGGGAGCTTGAATATGTGTATGTTTGGGTGAGAATGGGAGTCTGGGTTTGTGTGTGGGTGAGAATGGGAGCTTGAATGTGTGTATATATGGGTGAGAATGGGAGCCTGGGTTTGTGTGGGTGGGTGAGAATGGGAGCTTGAATGTGTGTATATATGGGTGAGAATGGGAGCCTGGGTTTGTGTGTGTTTGTACTGGGGGATCCTCTTGTATTCTCTGTTCCATTGTCCTCACTGACCGGAAACATCTCACAGGTGGGGATTTCATCTTTCAGCTATATAAGAACTTGACATTCTTTCTTTCTTCTGTAGACTCTGTCCCTCAGTTCCTGTCAAAGTAGCTAAGTAGTCACACTACTTCACATGTCAAAATCCAATTCAAATCTCAATGGAACATCTTCATCTAGAACAAGCTTACAAAACTTTTTGGGCACTATCAATAAGGACTTAAACATCACAGTTCACACATCTCTGGTGCATACTATATGGCACAGGTACTACATGCATGTAAATTCATGTTGTATATATTAAGCAGAAGAAAAGGAAGGGACACTCTTTCTACACCTACACCTGATTGATTGCTAGCAGCATCCTGTCACATTGCCTAACATTATTGTGGTTCATTTCTCAATAACACTCAGAACACATTTGAGAAATTAATTTTCATCAAAATGTAAATTGCACAAGAATGTAGAAATTTCCAGCAGGAGTAGTGATTTTCTTAGTGAGTGTTTCCCTGTTCTGCAGCATCTGGCCCCCTTGCCCTCTATGGGGCGTGCCCTAAGAAAAGGACTTTCAGACAAATTATGTATCTGTTTCAAAATACGCTTGAAATTATTAAATGTATCAAGTTTCTTGAAGTTGTGTTTATGTTGGCATCCCTATCAGGCTGGAGTAAAAATGCGTTGATAGAATGGTTTGCTTTGTCTCTACTGCATACAGCTGAAGCATTATCTGTCTTTACACTGACCTGGACTGTAAAATATATCTATATTTACATTTTAGATTGGGACCAGAACATAAGCCAAAACTCAAGCAAATTGCAGCTTTATTCTACTGAGAAAGTATGTTTTTTTTTTCCAAACTATAAAGCTATCACTGTAAAATCTACTAAGATGATAAACCTTACTCCACTGCAGTAGTCATTCAGTTTTTATGGGAGTTGACTAAGATGCCTCCAGCTGAAGACTCTGAACATCTATTATAATGATTTCTTACCTTTCACCCCAAATCTATTTAACAAGGCTAATACTAAGCAAACTTTAAATTCACCCAGTAAATCAACTCATATGAACTACCTGTACACCACTGCTACAATTGTAATAGTTTTGTGAGGTCATAAATTGTTTTATAGAGGTGTGCATTCCTTTTAAAATGAAATGAAAAATTAGCATTTTGTTTCATTTGAAAATGGGAAGAAAAACCCCCCACTGCTAGTGGTCAGAGGCCCAATATCAGTGGCAGCAGCAGCAGTGCAGCGCTAGTAGTTTATTAAGGCACATGTTCCAGAAACTGAGCCAGTGCATACATTACTTAAACTCCTCAGTATCCAAACAGGGTACAACAGTTAGAAAACTGAAACAGCTACAAGTGTGTTCTTTAAAGACAACCTCCCAGGAAGGCTGTTTTATGTCACTCCTGTGCTTGCAGAATGAGCAAGGAGGTGGCTGCAGAGTGAATGGATCTGCAGTATGAGAGCTCTTGTTGGGTGAACATAATCAGAAGACATGCTAGTAACTACTTCAGATGATAGCTTAATGGTGAAACTGTCATATACTGAAAGAGCTATGCAGAAGAGTCACTCCAGTCTGTCTGTGATTGAAACTGTCTTAATTGAATCAATATCCATAACTGACAGAGAGAGACCAGCCAATAGTAAAGCTGCTCTATCTGTTGAACCCAATTAAGGGGCAGGGAGAAAGAAAGAAATATTCTTTTGCCTGAGACTGTGACCTGACCAGAAGGCATCTAACTGACTGTATCTATCTATTTATTTATTTATTTTATTTGTTTATTTATTTATTTACATTTACTTATTGATTAACATACATGGCCTAAGCAAAGTACAGAAAAATAAAAACATTCATAATAAAAATATATAAATGAAACAAAACACAAATATAAATTTACCACATGACAAAATCACAGTACCCAGAGTGTCCGTATTTCACAGGAGGGTCAGAATTGATGTTCTTATCCAAATGCCTGGACACCTGGGATCATCTTCCCAGGCTTGGGGAGCATTTTAATCACTACCCCAAGGTGGGGAATTAAAGGTGGGCCGTGAGCTGAGGGCAGAAAAACCTGCAGGGCAGTACCAGTCTGAGAACACTCCATACACACAAACCACTCTCCAGACTCTAGTTGTGCGCCAAAAAAAAAATTACTTTACTGAAGGGTCTTCTGAATCAAACATAATGGCAGTTCAGGTAGATGCAGAAATTACAAAGCAGAAAAGAGAGTCAAGATAAGAATGAAAGCCAAAACTAACCAAGCATGCGATAGCATGCTAGGGGCGGAGTCGGGGTGGCAAGGAGGGGGACTCGGTAGTGTCTTCGCTGCAGCGATAAGGTTAGTAATGTTATTGTCGCCAGTAGTGCACCCAATAGCACCACCTTTCACGATGGCGCTATGGGTGCGAAGCAGGCAGCAAAAACACACACCGCGGTGGTGCGAAGGCTGCCGTCTTTCACAGGCCTGCCCCCCACCCCCCATTTTCACTGGATTCACCATTCTGTGATAGAATGGTGAATCCAAGCCCAAGTCACCAAAAATTACATTCAGTTCAGATCTAAACTTATTTGCCTGCAGTTTGCAATTTTAAAAATGTTTATAAAAGACTCAGATACTTAAAGAAATAGTTGCAAGAAGGACCTTCATAATACCCGTACGTGTAAATTGGTTTCCTGCACGAAAATGCTCGGGTTATCCTTAATCATTGGTCCATTATTTTGCATGCAAAGAATGTCCCTCTCTTCTATTCTTTTTTTGATTTTTTTCAAATGCAAATTAAGTGCTGCCGGCATTTCTAATAAATGAGGGAAGTTGCCTTTTTAATTTTAATTAGCATTTGAAAAAAAATCAGAAAAAGTATAGAAGAGAGGGACATTCTTTGCATGCAAAATGGACCAATGATTAAGGTTGACCCAGCATTTCGTGCAGGAAAACCAATTTGCATGTACAGGTGTTATGAAGGTTCTTCTTGCAACTATTTCTTTAAGTATCTGAATCTTTGTAAAAAAAAATTTAAATTGCGAACTACAGGCAAATAAGTTTAGATATGAACTGAATGCTATTTTTGGTGACTTGGTTAGTTTTGGGTTGCATTCATATCTTGACTCTCTCTTCTGCTTTGTGGATTTACAGTTGTTTGAGTCATAGCACACTTCACATGGGATGAGGTACACAGCTATACGAATAAACAGCTATTTGAATCCCTAAAAGGGTCTTCACTTTTTGAAGAATCCTTTGGCTTAGCATTCTCAGCTACCTGGGATGAACTCGTATCTGTCCAGAAATGGATTATTAGGACTGAACTACACAGCACTACATTAGTTCGAATACTTGAAAAAGCAGAAATACCACGAGGTATTCATATAAACAAGGAGCCCAAAGTATAGTGTGAATATCCTGAATTCCTTGAAAAATGGGTATCAATTCTTAATAAATGTTCCATGGATCTGATGATTCTGATAGTAGAGCAAGCTGGAAAAATTATCTCTGATCTCCAGGAACAGACTACATTGCTCCTTGACATCATCAAAAAGAGTCTATGATAGATGTTTTTGACATGGCGCTAAGTGATTTTCAACACTCTATGGATAAATTTTGTGCTGATTTAAAAGCATTTAAGATTAAGAAATTCCAAAGGGACGAGGCCAACTTTAAATACTGCCTGATATATCCATGGTTCAATCAATCAAAACCAATAAGAAAGGTTTCCTTCAGTTTTTCAGATGAGTCAGAGAGTGATGAAGACTCTGCTTCTCATCCTGGCAATTTTTTAGCTCATCCACCTCAGAGAGGTCAACAAATGCGAAGTCGGTGCCGTTACAATCAAGATCAAGATACAGGGTGGAACCATCCATGG
>NW_021821482.1:0-65414 GCF_901001135.1 Rhinatrema bivittatum
CTCGCCACAGATCAGAGGACAGGCTTTGCCTCTTCCCCACCCTTCACTCTTCTTCTCGCCCCCACGTCTCCCATTCCCTCTCCCACACCGACATTAGCAGGGAAGGAGGGCCGGCGCTTCCATTCGGCAAACTAGGCAGTTGCCTAGAGCGCCAAGATGTTGGGGCAGCAAAATCCCGCCAGTGTGAGGTCCAGAAACAATAGTGCCAAAGAGGGGACTGCGGTCCTGGAGCCACTGCTGGGGGTAGGAGGCAGTGCTGCTGCCAATAAATAAGCGGGGGGGGGGGGGGGGTGCGGGGAAGGCAGGAGCAGGGAAAAAAGAGTGAGAACGCAACTCTGTCCCTGTGGCTACCACGTGCTGTCTGCCTAGAGGAGGAAGAGGGGGAGGAAAGAGAAGATTCAGAGCATGGGGAAGAGGGAAGGAGGACGCTGTCACCAGTTTAATGCCAGGGTGTCATGGACTTGATACATTCAGGGCTTTCCGACTAACAATCCTAAGTGTTCTGGTCCTTGGTTTAAGGTTTTATGTGGCTTCTGCGTGGACCTAATCCAAGGTTTTCCCGAGCTCATCCTGGAGACCCTTCAGCCAGCCTGGTTTTCAGCATCTCCATAATGAATATGTCTGAGCTTAACCTGCATTTACTGGGTCCCCGCTGCGTGCAGCACTGCCTCATGCATATTCATTGTGCATATCCTGAAAACCTGACAGGCCGGGCAGTCACCAGGATGGAGCAGAGAGGCCTTGACGTAGGCCTTTTCCAACCCTGATGTGCAAACAGTATACTCAGCTTGCTGAGACACGAATGTGTGAGAAATGTGTGGCTTTTAGTGACTATAAAGAAATAAATTATTTATAAATTATTTATATAAATAAATAATTTTAACATTTCAGAGGATGGTCACATTGAGCTCCATAGAGAGGAATGATGTGCTTAAAGAACATTTATTCTGAAGGTGGCACTGTCAAATGAATTCAAAGGCTCAACCACCACAATTCATATTAGCATATAAGCTATTGCAATCCAGAATTATCTAAAGCAGTGGTGCATTTCAAATGAATCAGGACATGGTCAAACATATTTTAAAAGTACGGGGGTCCATTCTGAGCTGCTGAATATTCCCAGCTACCTTAAAGATAGCTGGATAGGTTTATCTGGTTATCTTTAGGACAAGCCTGCGGCCCAACCAGAGTCAGCTGGATAAGTTACCCAGCAAACGCTGCTGCTCCTCTCTGGAACATCTTCTGCCCGCCCCCGGCTAGAATTTAGCCGCCAAAGTGGCTGAATATGCAAGTTTTGCCATTTAGACGGACAACTTTTAAGTTATCCGTCTAAATGGCTTTTGAATATTGACCTCATGGATTATGGGCTGGCTCGGCGGCAGGGCCGGGGACCCCTGGATCAAGTCCTCTGCACCCCGAGTCAACAGCGTCCGGGGATGCTGCAGAGGCAGATTTCAGTCCCTGCAGGGGGAGGGAGCTGTGGTCGTCATTAAGAACGACACCCGGTGGCAAGAACTGGAGCCCGAGATGGTGGAGCAGGCAAGGAGCATCGGTGCCTGGCTGTCAGCCTCAGGGCCATGGCTCCGATTAACCAAGACCAGGAACAGGAAGGGAGGAGTCTGTTCAAGGAGGGGGCAGTTAAGAAGGAAGGCTGGTTGTGCCAGGATTCCCGCACTGTTCCAACAGAGCAGGAAGAGATAAAGAAGAAAAGAGGAACTACCAGGTCAAAGGTCGAAGAAAAATCACCTGTAGGAGGCAAAGTTGGAATGCACAAGTGTCCTTCACACCACAGCCCATCGGCTGAGGTCAGCTGGGATACCAGCATCACGGAAGAACTATTATTTACTGTGCAAAGCACACAAACATACCTTATCGCAGACCTAGGGGGCCGACACTGAAATGCTACTTAGCTGGACAAGTATTTATCCGACTAAGTAGATAGCTGAATATCTTGGGAGTGGGCAATGGGCAAATCATGGCAGGGCAGCTTATCAAGTTATCTGATAACTGCCTATATTCAGCCTTATCCAGTTAAGTTAACCGAACAAGTCAGATCTGCTCAATAGCAGGTCTAACGTTATCCGGATATTACTTATCCAGTTAACTAGCACTTATCTGTGCTGCTGAACATCCCTTGTAAGTTATCTGGATAAGTTATATGTGGATATCTTAGAAAACGTATCCGAATAACGTAGATAACTGGATAGCTTTGAATTCTTGTTGTATAGTCTGAAAACAATTGTCATATTTTCAGGCCATTTTTTTCTCAAAACAAAGGGGCGTAACTTGGAGTAAAAGGACTGACCAGCTAATTTTATATCCATATAGTCAAAGTCCAAAAGAAGTGATGCAGAACCAAAAATGCTGGAAAGTGATTAGGACCTGAATCAAGAAATGTGATTGTAAGTACTCCCAGCCCAAACACCTTCACACTTAAGGCTCTTTAAAACTTCAGTCACTACTTTTTCCATAAGCAGAGAGGGGAATAAGACCTAGGAAAGGAATTACTTGGCTGAACAATCTCTGAAAAATCAATTCTGGGCGTCTGAACTAAAACCAAGCAACCAAGCCGCCCTTCTACACAGTCGTGTAAAGTTAGACGTCCATCATTCTTAATTCAATGGAGAGAGGGTTTCTTTGCCCGTAGGCTAAGCTTGGGGACAATCCCTTTTTCAATAAGGTCTGTCCACTCGTCCAGCACAAATAGGGAGGCTGGAAAATGTGACAGTTGTCCAACTAATGGCTTTAGGTATCTCAGTACAGACTTTATGTCTAACATCTGGGCAAGGCTTTGGAATTCATCCAAACGACTCTAGATGTAGATTTTAATGAGAGTGTGCAGTTATAGTCAAGTCCATATTTAAACGTTCCTTCGGCTGAGTATGAAATACATTTCTACCTCTACTCCGAACATATTTATTTTATTCATTATTTATTTAACAGGTTTTTTTTTTTTTACCGACAATCGTTTTGAACATCTTATCGGTTTACAGAGAACGTAATGCAGCAACAGGCTTTACATTAAACATGGAACATATCTGAGAGAACTTTTTATGATGTCAATATAATGCTTTCCTTCCCTCACTATAAAGGTCTCCTCACACGCAGGCCGCACTCAAGCGGCAGGCACGGTAAGCTCACCCTAGAAGAGCTGCTCCAATAAGATCCTCGGTGGCCCAGACTCCAAGTAAACGTCTCACCTCCAGACAGTGCATCTGCTCGCCCTGTGGACACTTCAGCTCTGGGCCGGATGAGGAGCCGAGCGTGCAAGCCAAATGTGAACCAGGGGGTGCGCAGCTCCACTGGGCGAGACATACGTGTGCGGCCGGGATAGGAAAGGGGGGTTGGGCACTGAGGTCTCAAACCTACGGAGACTCTTGCTTGTGGGGGTTTTTTTTCGTGGCTTTGTGGAGGAGGAAAGCTTTTCTAAGCTTCGCAGTATTTCTAAAGTATGGACGCGTTTGTGGGAGGAGGAGAGAGAGAGTCACAAGCGCAGCGCTGACATGTCTTTGTGGCTGGAGAAGGTTATGTGGCCACTGCACCCCTCGCGAAGCACAGTTTGGGAAAGGCGTTTCTGATTAGTGTCCCCCAGCACAAGGGACGATGCAGAAAGGAAGCACTGGGGTGGAATTCACATCTGTAAAGTTCTTAATTAATGAACATTTTATATTTTAGCTGAGCAGTTGCTTCCTACTCACGTCAGCTTTTGGTTCAATTGGAACTAGGACTGGGATGAACTTGAGCCTTAATTCACATCTAGCTGGGAGTTTTCCCTCCGTGTTCACCCCCCTCCCCACCATACACACACTTTTATCTGGCCCAAGTCAACTGCAATTCCCCTAGAACCCCATTCTTGTGCTCCCTAAGTCTGACCATCATTGCTAAGTGCCTAGGCTCTCCCACCCCAACCAGCCTGAGGGGCAGAAGCTGGATCTGGGATGGTCGGAACTCGGATTTTATGCACAGACCTGCTGCTGAGCTACCAGGAAAGCTCCACAGGGCTTATCCCAGTGGCGTAGCCACGGGTGGGCCTGGGTGGGCAGTGCCCACCCAACTTAGACCCAGGCCCACCCAACTGGCACCGGAACTGCAAGGCTGTCGCGGGATCCCATCCCCGCGACAGCGAACAAGAGAACCCACGCCTCGCGCGCCATCACGGCACACATGGGGAAGCGCTGCTGCGGCCGTATGGCCACTGGTCTTCCTGTTCGGGGGGGGGGGGGGGAGCGCCGCGCGCAGCTTCCGCTTCCTCCCCCCAATGCAGGAAGATCAGCTGCCTCTCCTGCTGCCACCCCTCCTGCTATCTTCGGGCGTCGGGCCCGCCGATCTTCCTGCTTGGGGGGGGGGAGGGAGGAAGCGGACGTTGTGCGCTGCGCTTCCGCTCCCCCCCCCCCGACAGGAAGTTCGGCGGGCCCGACGCCCGAAGATAGCAGGAGTCCGGTGGCAGCAGGAGAGGCAGCTGATCTTCCTGCTTTGGGGGGAGGAAGCGGAAGCTGTGCACGTGCTTGAATGTGTATGTGTGGATGAGAATGGGAGTGTGTGTGGGTGAAAACTGGAGCCTGGGTGTGTATGTGGGTGAGAATGGAAGCTTGAATATGTGGGTGAATGGGAGCTCGAATGTGTGTATGTGTGGTTGAGAATGGGAGCCTGGGTTTGTGTGTGGGTGAGAATGGGAGCTTGAATGTGTGTATGTGTGGGTGAGAATGGAAGCTTGAATATGTGGGTGAATGGGAGCTTGAATGTGTGTATGTGTGGGTGAGAATGGGAGCCTGGGTTTGTGGGTGGGTGAGAATGGGAGCTTGAATGTGTGTATATATGGGTGAGAATGAGAGCCTGGGTTTGTGTGGGTGGGTGAGAATGGAAGCTTGAATATGTGGATAAGAATGGGTGCTTGAATGTGTGTATGTGTGGGTGAGAATAGGACCTTAAATGTGTATATGTATGGATGAGAATGGGAGCTTGAATATGTGTGGGTGAGACTGGGAGCATGGGTTTGTGGGTGAGAATGGGAGTCTGGGTTTGTGTGTGGGTGAGAATGGGTGCCTGGATGTGCGTCTGTGTGTGCATAAGAATATAAGCGTGGGGAGGGGTGAGAAAGTGAGAACTTGTATGTGAGCTTGGGGGGGGGGAGAGCATATGAGAGTGAGAGCTTGAGTGTGTGAGAGGGAGTCTGTGAGAGAAAGCGTGTATGTGTGTGTGTGTGTGTGTGGAAGGGAAGAAGACAGTAATAGAAGAAAGACACTGAAAAGGAATTAGGAAATGAGCTATAAGGGAAAAAATGGGAAAAGAGACCAGGACCAACTGATTAGAAAAATACAAAGATCAGACAACAAAGGTAAAAATATATATCTATATTTTGAGATGTTAGCAATTTAAATATAAGCAACACAACCGCTCTCTCAAAATTTATGGACAGGTAGGAGCCGTGTATAAAATCGTAATAATAAGAAGGCTAAAGTACCACAAATCACCGTGAATTATGTTTGTATCATTAAGTAAACCTCATACTTAGGCGTAGATGTGAATGCTATGCTGCATAATTTGGCATTATTTATCAGTAAAAAAACAACTAGTAGACCTGCATGCCTACAGCCCACCCATGTTAACCTTGTGCCCACCCAAAAAATCAATTCTGGCTACGCCACTGGCTTATCCTCAATAAAAATGGGCTCAGTGCCCCTCACCAGGATGATAGCAGCGATGTGAAATCTACCAATGTTGGTAGAAGACCCAGGACTTTCCACACATTGTGGAGCCCCTGTTGCAAAGCATAATGCTTTCCATATATTTAAAAAAAAAAAAAAAAGAGAGAGAGAGAACCTGCTCTCCTGCTTACTCTCCCCCTCCTAAGAAATGTGGCATTCGTCCACTCAGAACATCATTTTGTTTTTCTTTGTCTTTCTCTTAAATGTGACTGGAAACGAGTCATGGAAGAGCAATTCCATTTACGCTGCAGGTTTTACGGATTTGAAACCCCATCTGAAAAGGTCAGGCTTACAGATTGCTGCTTTCCTCGGGCAGTCTTGCGTGCTGGCTGCATTTTTTCAGAGTGGCATCAGGCGTGGTGTCATCACCAGCAGGGAACAATGGCCTGGGCTGAGCTCTCCCGCAGGGGCAGTCACGCATTCTGCTTCACATTCTTGCATGGAGCTCTGCTCAGGGCTGCAGGAGGAGCCCTCCCTGCCATTAATGCTCGCGCGCTCCTGTCCGGGCTGCGGAGGCGCGTGCCTGCCTTCCAATCTCATTCCCATACAGCCGTGCATGTGTCTTGTTTATCTGATTCTTATATCCGCTTTTTGGCTCTGCCGAGCGGCTTACGTGCAGGTACGGGCAAGCCGAGCCAGTCCCTGGGTTTGTCCAGCTGCATGCTGGGAGATGGAGTCCTGCTTGTTAGAGGAAACTTTTTAACAGGGAGATTAGGAGTGCATCCGCCTGCATGCAGGGCTGGCTCGGCGTGTTGCAGCTGCCACGGAAGCTATGTGGTCACTTTAAAGATGGTTATTTTGAAAAAATGATCACCATGCGGCAGCATCGGAGTGACCAGAGATGGGCCACGATGTTACACAGGGATGATCTGTTAACCTGCAGGTAGGGAGCCCTGTGAGCACCCGAGCAAGTTATGATCCTAGATTGTGATCTCCTGATTGAGGGAACCTCCCCCACACACCCCTTCTATCCCAAGCCTGTGGCACAGTCCTTCTCCCTGCTGGGGAATAAGGAGAGTAAGAATCAGGCGTTCCCTCCCCCCATCTCGACCATCGAGAGGAGGGCGGCGGGGCGCCAGACTGGGGAAAAGGGTGCGCTCGTCTTAAGAAGGGGAAAGAGAGTCCACTGCGTGCAGGAAAAGCAGACGGACCACGTTTGGAGATCACATCCAGATTTAATTCATTCCGCTCCCCCCCAACTCAGTTCAAAGCAATTAATGTGAAAGGTCTATTGCCCATCGGTAGTAATGACCAGCAGCTACGGACAATTGAGTCCCCATGATGCAGGGGGAGGAGGGGAGGAATGCAAGGCCATGCTAAGCATTTGCATTTCAAACCCGCGTGTTGAACCAGGCTTTGAAACCACACACCATCCCTTCCAAAGCAGAACGGAAGCCAAGACTTGTAGAGCGTGCCATCTGGCTAATTTCCTTAATGTTTTCATACTTTGCAGATTTGTTTAAAAGAAAACGCCTTCCCATACACTTGAGGAAAAAAAAAGAGGATTTCATTATAGGATTGTGTAGAGAGCCCAGGAGCCAGATTTAATGGAATTGGCAAAAGTGAGTGAAAAAAAAAAAAAAGAATAAAATTAAAAAAAAAACAAAACCCCAACAACCAAAAATGCTTCCAGGTCTGCTTGCTCACACGATGTTGAAAGAGCTCATCATTTCCCCGGAAGCTTTAATTTCCTGAAGCTACTGGAAGGTGGAAAAGAAATTAAAAAGGAAATGTTGTGAAAGCAAAAAACTTGTGAAAAGAATGCTAGGGACTTTCACACGATCCTTTAAATATAGCCCCAAATCTTCAATCCAGCAATAAAAGTAGGGAAGTCCTAAAGGGGGGTTTGTATGAGTCCCAGGCTTTGAGCCTTCCATCCTGGTTAATTCAGTGGCAGAGAAAAGGAGGCACTGAACTGACTGTGAAGCCCAGGACACGGGTAACAGAGGGAGAGAGCGAGCGAGCAATATGCAGAATGGGGGTGAGAGGAAGAGATGGGGGCTGGGAGTCAGAAAGGAATGGAAATTACCCCTGGGCACCGTCACGTGGGGAGCCAGATGGTAAGGCTATTGGAGTTTCTGCCTCTAAACCATGGTGTAGAGATGGCTTGCAGACCCAGAGTATTTTCTTCAGGAAGTAAATCAAAATAGAAAAATGATCTCAGAGGCACTTCTGTAATCAAATTAATGTTTTTATTTGGCTGACAAATGGATAATTTTTCAAATTCTTCACTTCAAGAAACAAGGGTAATTATTGAACAAAATAAGCATTACAAAAGTGTCAATATTTTCAGGTGAGAATAGTTTTGCTTCTGATGTAGAAAACAGTTTTGTATATGTGACTCTGACTCTAATTTTCAAACCACAGTTTTGAATAGAAACCGGTTCCTTTATAAGGATTACTTCTCACCAAAAATACTATCAGATAAGTATTTTCCTCAGTTAGTTACATCTTAATTAGATCAAATGTTGAATTTCAACTTTAATCCAAGAAATCTGATTCTTTGTGTTAACTTTTTATCATTACAGGCTCTTCAGGATATGCTAAAATTCTCCAGGATTCCCTTCAGGTAAGTATGAACAGGTTTACTCTTTAATCTGGTTTAACTCAATAACTAACTGTCGGGCCGATGTAGTAAAGTGCGCTCGGGCTGAGCGCAATGTTAGCCCCCGTTGGCCGCACGTTTTCCACGCGCTATTATTACCCCTTATACAGTAAGGGTAATAATGCGTGGAAAACGCGCGGCCAACCCCCCCCCCACCCCCCCGAAACTAATAGCGCCCGCAACATGCAAATGCATCCTGATGGCCCTATTAGTCATTCCCGCGCAAAACAGAAAGTAAGATGTGCAGCCAAGCCGCCATTTTACTTCAGAAATTAACACCTGCCAAAGGCAGGAGTTAATTTCGGCCGGCAACCAGGAAAGTGTACAGAAAAGCAGAAAAAACAGAGTTCTGTACACCCTCCGACTAATATCATAGCGATATTAAGTCAGAAGCCCCAAAAAATTAAAAAAATTAAAAATTAAAAAAAAAAAAATCTGCCCCCGGCCCGCGGGTCGGAAGACGGACGCTCAATTTTGCCGGCGTCCGTTTTCCGAACCCGTGGCTGTCAGTGGGTTCAAGAACCGATGCCGGTAAAATTGAGCGTCGGCCGTCAAACCCACTGACAGCCGCTGCTTCTGGTCAAAAAGGAGGCGCTAGGGACGCGCTAGCGTCCCTAGCGCCTCCTTTTACCGTGGGCCCTAATTTGCATACGGGTCGGTCGATACTGAATCGCGCGCCCAGGACACTGGCCTGTGTGTGTCCGGGAGAGCGGGCACTCGCCGGCTCTCCCGTGACATTTACTGTCTGTCCATGTATGTTGCACTAGTGCAATGTTACCAAATTTGTCACAGTTCATTGGCGTGCACTGATCTTTATTTTATTTCTGGGTAATACATTTTGAGAGCGCAGCTTGCGAATGCTGGATAGAGAGTGCTGAACCAGGAATGGTGAGAAGCTTTGGTGGCTTGTGATCGAGGAATAGCTCACGCTGCTTGATAGCGCCGATTGGACCTGGATCACGAAGCCTCAGGATACAGTAGTTTAACTACTATGCTAACTCAAACCAATCAATAACAAAGACTGATTTCCTCCATCACCAATCTTCTGCAGTGTACAGTGTTGCTAGTCTCTAATTGAGACTGGAGTTCTTGCTAATAGAAATCAAAAGATAATTATATCAGCCCTGTATAATTATGCAGGCTTTGGGAGAAAAATATTTAATGACTCTCTGACATTTCCCACGTATTTGCCAGTAAAGACAGGAACAAGTTATGGGATTCTTACATTCCAAATTCCAAAGATTTTCCTCTGAAGGAAGCAACATAGAAGTGCCTTATCTGCAGGTCCTGTGATCAACACTGCAGCATCTTTATCTACAGGTGGCGTGTATACAAACTGAATTCTATGGGACTTTTTGAAATATTTTTTCCTCTAGGGTAGAATGTACTTCAGTTAAATTAACTCAGTATCAGATCATCAGTCGTCCACCTTTCTCACATTCAACTATCAAAGCTGACAAATACCAGAGGTCAGCTATTGAGAATTTATCCTTAATTTTAACTAATACTTACCTCAAATAAGATTAGAATTACAATAAACACCACTTTCACACACTGCCATGCACAAAACTAGATGCCTTGATCTTTTTCAAAAATTTATTGAAGTAGAGACGTCTCACATCCTCTGGTCCACAATTCAAAAAAATATTAAAAACTTATCTTTTTCAGAAAGCCTACTGCTCTTTAACAACCACATAACTTTGTTATCATTAACCTCTGGCAGTTTTTCACCATCTCAATTTAACTTTCCTTACCATGCTCTCATATTCGATTTGTTGTTTTTTTGTTATCCATTTGTTTTTAGCATGTTTTTAGTGCTTTTGTTGGTTCTCGATATGGTTAGTATTAACTGATTGCTATGGCGGGTACAATTTAAATTTTATGTCAAATTTTATGTTACTTTTATGCTATTTATGTATGTTTATTGTAAACCGTTTTGATTAATTCTTTGAATTGTAAAGGCGGTATATAAACATTATGAAATAAATAAATAAATATGAATACTGAAGTAGAGACGTATATGAATACGTCTCTACTTCAATAAACTTTTGAAAAAGATCAAGGCATCTATCCGTTTGTGTTTACCTGACGGCCATTATAGATCGCCTACCTCTTTGCTTTCTGGGATACACAAAACTAGTACGTCCTAAGATGTTTGGTGTTCTTCCACTCAGTCTGGGGACAGAAACCTGTGACCTGGTTCCAGCTCAGCTCCAGTTTCACAACATGCTCAGTGAAAATCCTCAGCAGAGATTCCTATTCTTCTGATGTCATTTTTAGGAAACAGTACTTATAGGAAATCCACTTATTCTTTAAGGAACCAACCAAAAACCCCTTGGCTAAGAGAAACACCCTCAAAAAGAATTTATAGTAAGCGCAAGGTAAATTATTTCTTAAGTCTTCCTGTTCTTTGCCTTAATTTAGTATTGTTACACAGACTTGATCACTTAACTGATTTGCATAAACACTGAGGTGGTCTAGCATTGCCACGGCAATACCTATGGGTTGGTTTAAGGAAGGTTTTTTTTTCCCCTCTCTGGTAGCTCTATAGATCTTATTTTTGACCATATTTTACATTACACATTAAAATGAATAGGAAAAATCTGTTGAATTAAATCATTTAAAAAGTCTACTCACACAGATTCAAACCACACCAAATTTTCAGGTTAGCTTCTAAATAAATATAACAAGTGTCATGTTTTTTCATGACCATATTAGTTACTTTAAGTATCTCTGGAGATAAATATATTTATAACTTACCTATTATTTTATTTATTTATTTATTTATTTGGAGTTTTTTTATATACCGAGGTTTAGCAATTAGCCTTCACCCCGGTTTACAGTAAAAAAAAAACTTGTTACATAAGAGCAGGTCAGCGAAACTTTTAACTGAACATAGATAGCAGATGTATATAACTTTTAACTAGGGACTCACAGGTCAACTAGGGTTTATAAATAAGCCTAGACTGATGGCAGGTTTCTAAGATACAGGATTGGTAGACAAGGAGAAGAGGGCGGAGGGGGAGGGAGAGGAAAAGCGGGTGATGAGAGGGTTAACTCGGGGTGACATTGTAGAAGATCTTTGCAAGGGGGGAACTGGAGGGGGAGATCGGGGAGGGAAGGGGGTGGGGGAGTGAAGCGTAGGTAATAATAGAGCGATCATCTGTTATGGAAGTTGTTGACGGAGGTATTTGAAGGCGTTTGGCTGAAGATCCATGTTTTCAGTTCTTTTTTAAAGGATTTGCTTTCAGTAATAGAGCTGAGGTAATGTGGTAGGGCGTTCCATAGGTTTGGTCCAGCTATGGAGAAAGTTCTGTTTCTAGTGCTTGTAAGCTTCATCATGGGATAAGGGGGAATGTCTATGAGTAATTTGCGGGCAGATCTGGTGTTTCGTTGAGGTTTGTGAAGTTGGATCATGTTCCTGAGCGAGGTGTTGTCCGTTTTGTATAAGGCATTGTGTACAATTGTAATGGTTTTGTATTCGATTCTCTGCGCGATGGGTAGCCAGTGGAGACTTCTTAAAACGGGGCTGATGTGATCCGATTTTTTTTGCCAGTTAGTACTCTGGCAGCGGCGTTTTGCAGTAGTTGTAGTGGTTTTATGGTAGATTTAGGAAGGCCTAACAGTATCGAGTTGCAGTAATCAAGGCTGCTGAATATCAGTGATTGTAGAACTGTTCGGAATTCCTGGTGGTGGAGAAGAGGTTTTAGATGTTTCAGAACGTGCAGTTTGTAGAATCCTTCTTTGGTTTTGGTTGGAATGTTCTTTTTTAAGTTAAGATCTTTGTCAAGCCATATGCCGAGGTCTTTAGTCGTGTTTTTTATCGGGATGGTGATGTCAATTAGGAGTGAGTGTTGAGAGAGGGATTAAGTATATGTTGAAGAGGGTGGCCGAGAGGGCGGACTCTTGTGGTACGCCAATTTCCAGTGGGAAGAGGTTTGAAGAGTTGTTGTTCATGGAGACTTTAAAGGATCTGTCATTTAGGTATGAGGTGAACCAGTTGAGGGTATTACCAGGGAGTCCAATGTTTGAGAGACTTGATAGTAGGATTTTGTGATCAACGGTGTCGAAAGCCGCAGATAGGTCGAGGAGAATTAGAAGGTGGCTTATCTTGTTGTCAAGACCTCTATAATTTCATTGGATAGGTTGACGAGCAGTGTTTCTGTACTATGGTTTTTTCTAAATCCATGTTGTGTCGTGTGTAGGATGTTGTTGTTTTCGAGGTGTTCGTTCAGCTGAGACAACGCTGCCTTCTCCATCAATTTGGCAAGCAGAGGTAGGTTCGAGATAGGGCGGTAGTTGTTTAGATCCGTAGGGTCTAGGTTCTTCTTTTTTAAAACTGGAGTGATGGTTGCTGTTTTTAGTTCAATTGGAAGCTCACCTTCTTCGAGAGATTTGTTGACAATGATTGCTAAGGTTGGTGCGATGATATGAGCCATTTCTTTGAGGGTCTGTGTTGGGATAGTGTCTAGTTCATGATGAGCAGGATTGATTTTTTTTAGCATTTTTCAGTGGTGGATATTCAGTGCTGGATATTGGGTCGAACTCCAGCCATGGGGTTATGTTCTTTATTTCGAAGAGATCATCTATGGGAGTGTAGTTGTTGAATGTGTTAGATATTCTATTGATTTTGTCTTTAAAGAACAGTGTGAGGTCTTGGGTTATGTTATTTGAGTTGGGTGTGTGGGTGTTGTTTTTGTCATCAGTGAGGTTTTTGACGATGTTGAACAATGCGTTTGAGTTGTTGTAAGAGTTTTTTTTAATCTTTTGGCTATAGTAGTTGCGTTTAGTGGTCATAATTGTGTTTTTATAAGTGGCGAGTTGAGTGCGGTATCTTTGAAGGTTCGTTGAGCAATTAGATTTTCTCCATTCTTTTTCCAGTCTTCTGAGGTTGGTTTTCATCGATCTTAGATGAGAGTCAAACCATGGGTTGTTTTTTCCGTTTGTTAGTTTTCGCTGACTTGTTTTCATGGGGTTTATCTTGTTTGCTGTTTGTTTGGTGAGGTGGTGCCAGGATTGTATCGCTCTGTTGGTATTGGAGAGGTCTAGGTTTGTAAGTTGTTTTCCTAGTTCTTTAAACATTTAAACATTTCCTAGTTATTAAACATTTTTTCCCAAACCAAGGGTCAAAACCATGTTTATAGGCTCCCATCTGGCGACCACCATCATCAAACCTGTTTCTGAAATGGTTTTATCCCTTTTTAATCTCAGGAACCCCCTGGGGGTGGCTGGAGGAGTATCCCAGCATTTATCAGGAAACAGCAAGTGGAAAAGGGCATTTTCAGAGTTTTCCTCAGACTAAGAAAGAAAGGGTACGAGTAGGGCTGTTCCTAGGGAACTCTGTCACCATTAATGAGAGATTAGATGCTAGTTATAGCAGGCAGTGCAGACCTGGCATTGAGAGACAGAGGTGAAGGGGAGGAATATATAGAGGGTGAGCAGGAAAAAGCAAAATTGCTTAACAAATATTTCTGTTCCGTGTTCACTGTGGAAGGGCCTGGAGCAAGACCACATAAAACAAACACAAATAAGATTGGAAGTGAAATAAACCTCAATCAATTTTCAGAACAGTGTATTTATGAGGAGCTAACCAAACTTAAACTAGATAAGGCAATGGGGCTGGATGGGATACACCTGAGGGTTCTAAGGGAACTTACAGGTGTCCTGGGTGCTCCGCTGGCTGACCTTTTCAGTGCTTCCTTAGAGTCTGGAGTAGGACTGGAGTTGGGTGGATGTGCTTCCTATTCATAAAAGTGGAAGTAAGGAGGAGGCTGGGAACTACAGGCCAGTTAGTCTGACCTTTGTGGTGAGCAAACTAAAAACAGAGGATAGTGCAATTTCTGGAATCCAGTGGTTCGCAAGATCCGAGGCAGCAGGGTTTTAGCAGAGGTAAATCTTGTTGGACGAATCGGATCAATTTCTTTGATTGGGTGACCAGAGAGCTGGATCAGGGGCGAGTGCTAGATATAGTGCATTTGAATTTCACTAAGGCTTTTAACACGGTTCTGTGTTGGTGACATAAACTGAGTGCCCCTGGTATGGGCCCTGAAGTGACTGACTGGCTGAATCGGAGGCAACAATGGATGGTGGTAAATGGAGTTTGCTCTAAGGAGAGGAGTGTATTGAAGGGATTGGTCCTTGGACCGGTTCTTTTCAACATTTTTTTTAAGCGAGATTGCGGAAGGACTATCAGAAAAGCTTTGTCTATTTGCCGATGCAATAGGGTAGGCAGCCAGGAAGGTGTGGAAAACACGAGGAGGGATCCAGCGAAGCTCGAGGAATGGTCTAGAGTCTGGCAGCTGAGATTTGATGCTAATTAGTGCAGATTCATGCATTTGGGATACAAAAACTGAATGCAATGTGCCTTGAGCTACCAATGAAAAGGCGTGAGCTAAATAAAAATATAAAACAAAAAAAACAAAAAGGAACAGTGCAGAGGGTGAAAGTCTTTCATGAAAGAGAGCGGGATCTGGACGCAATCATATCTTATGTTCTTAAGGAGGCCTAACAAGTGGATAAAGCGACGGTAAAAGCCAGAAAGATGCTTGGCTGCACGGGGAGAGGAGGGGTCAGCAGGAAAAGGGAGGAGATCTTGCCCCGTCCAGGTCCCTGGTGAGACCTCACTTGGAATACTGTGTGCAGTTCTGGAGGCAGCACCATCAACAGGATATAAACAGGATGGAGCCGATCCAGAGGGATCAGTGCGGTCTTTGATCTAAAGCATTAAAAAGATCTAAACCTGTATATCCTGGAGGTAAGCTAGGATAGAGGAAATATGACAGAGGCACTTAAATATCCCCCAAAGTATCAATACACAGGAGGTGGGTCTCTTTTCAATGAAACGGAGACTGTACGACAAGGGGGTCGTGGGATGAGGGTGAAAGGATGCAAGCTCAGGAATAATCTTAGGAAATATTTCTTTACAGAGAGGGTGGTGTGAATACATGGAGCAGCCTCGCAGTGGAGCTGTTGGAGAGGGGGGACAGTAAGCAGCTTCAAGGGGATCTCTGAAGGAGTGGTGGGGATTGTAGACTAGAGCAGTTGGTGTCACTGAGCAGACCAGACAGGCTGTATGGTTCTTTTTCTGCCGTCACATTTCTCTGTGCCTGGGATGTCTCTCACTGCTAAGAGAGGTAGAAGAGTAGCCGTAGGGTTTAACGGAAGACATAGGTAGAGCTCGAGGGTTGGGGAGAAGTCTCTGAGCCCCAGGGAGGCGAGCATTAGAAGCTGAGGATGGGGAAGACGCTTAGCGCCCAGGAGAGAGCGGCAGAGGTTGAGGGATGTGGAAGTCTCTCAGAAGTAAGAAGAGAGTCACAGAGGTTGAGGGATGGAGAGGGCAGAGGGTACTGGAGGAGTGAGAAGTCTCCCAGAACGAAGCAGAGAGCATTGGCAGTTGAGGTTTGAGGAAGTCTCTTAGCACAAAGGAGAGAGCGGTAGAAGCCGAGGGGTGGGGAAGACTCTCGCCACTGGATATCTTGCCCTGGGCCCTCTTACAGTTACAGAAATAAATTGGCAATGTTGCAGGAATTTCTTAAGGGAGGGCCTGGCTTTTTTTTTTTTTGATAAATGAGAAGGATATTTTTCCATCGAATGTGTCATGGAGTGAGTGTACTGCCCTGTTGTTTATGCACAGTTTGAAAAATGAGGCCCGGTGACTCAAAAACCATAAGTTGACATGCTAAAGATTTCCAAAGGCTTTGCCCATGTTTGCTAACCAATCTGTCCAGTGGATGCAGAGCCCTGGCTGCCATGCATAAAATATATCTTTATGTCAAAATAAAAAAAAGGCCTTTACATCCTGTGTTTTTCAAAATAGATGATAGCACTGTAAATAAATGTATTCCATATGATCGGAGGCCACAAACGTTCCCTGCCAGCAGAGAAAGCCTATGCGGACGCTTGTTTGGTTTTTGCTGGATTTCTTTATGGAGATGGGCATGTGTTAATGAAAAGAAGATGGGTTTGGAACGGGCAGTAAATACGATCAGGTTATTAAAATCCCACAAATGTGGGTCTAAGAGTAAGCCAGTGCACCAAGTTTGTAACACTTGGCTATAATATGGTGTTTTCAGTTTTTTTTTTTAAATGTGTGCATGCCGCTGTTTTGCCCTGCACTTTGAGCTGTGCAAGAAAACCCCGTGCAGGCTATTTAAGTTCCTGGGATTGAAATCATTTGCCCTCCACCTCTGAAGCTGAGGCAGGTCTTGCCACGGCGCGGCTGTTTCATCTTGAGGAACAGGAGGCCCTGGCACCACCGTCGTTTCAAAATTGCCGTGCCTCGAGCGATCGTGCAGCACGCACTGAGTGAATTATCGCCTCCCACCCCCGTGAAGGGGTGGATAAAGGAACCCGGGCACGATCGCTCGAGGCTCAGAACTTCGGAACCACCTTGCTGCGTTGGGGCCACTGGTTGCTCAAGAAGAAACAGCCGTGCCATGGCAAGACCCGCGTCGGCTTCAGACAGGGGAGGGCAGACGGCACACACACACCCCCTCCCCCCCTCCCCCATCCCCTCTGAACCAGCTGTAAGTGCTGCCCCTGGCCGGCAGGGATTTTCAAAGGGGTGCAGAGTTGGCAACACCAGCGCTTCACAGGGGAAAGGTCCCTGTCATGAGAGTTGGGGGAGGGGGGCTCTGTATTTTTCAGTTTTCACTTTTGGGAAATTTTCTGTCTTGCCCCAGGCTTCCTTCATAAGAGTCTTCTGGCATTAGCAGGTATTCTACACCTTCTATAGGATAAAGGAGCAGGGGAGGCGCAGGGACTCCCAGCAGCAGCAGTGCCCTCCCAGTGCGACTCCCAGCCCCGCTCTAAGGGCGAGGGGCTACATTCATTCGCCCTGACTGGGCAGTCTGGCCACCGCCTTATTATGCTGCATTATTTTGAGATTTCGCTCTCTGCCCACTGGAAGGTGGGCCAAGATCAAAACTAATAGGAAATATTCCTCTTTTGTGTAGTGAATTAAAGTGTAGCTAATATATAAGGCGCTAACAAATAATGTTCAATTTTTAACAAATAATTTCCTCAACAAAAATCCCAATCGCTTAATATATGCATTTACGGACCATCATAACAGCCCACGGCACGCGAGCGTTAACTGCTTCAGTTTTCACCGCCATGAGGTCATATTTATTTATTTGTTTGGTTTTTATATACCGACATTCAACTTAAGTCATCACATCGGCTGGCATATAACAAGTTAAAAAAGAAAAGGTTACATTGTGATAAATAGTAGAGAGTAGATAGATAAAAAAAAAAATAGAGGGAGAATTAATTAAAGAGGAAGGGAAATAAAGTATGATTTGCAAACATTTATTTATTTATTTATGAATTTTTTACATACCGACATTCGTAGGACACGTCACGCCGGTTTACAATTAACTAATAGAAAGGAAAGTTACATCGAACGAAGATGAGGCAAGGGGAGCAGGGAAGAAGAAGTGGACAGGGAGCGAGAAAAGATTAAGGGAGAGAGAAAGGAACGAAGAGTGGGGATGTTAGGGATTGTTCTCGCCGCGAGAGCGTGGTCAAAAGTGCACGGGAGGAAAGCAAGCCATGAAGTTATGAAGGAGAACAATCCCTAACGTACCCGTAAAAAGATTGTTGATACCAGAGACGTTCCTGAGGAAGCAGAAGGCGAAACGCGATCATGTTGGACTAAACTCTGGGTTTGGATCCTATGAACATACAACGGAGAAAGGAGAGTATCCTAACTTTAAATCGCTTTAAGAAAGCATCTGGTTTTTAAGGAAAAAGAAATGAAAACATTGAAAAATGAAAATACATGGACTGGTTTTGGGACCAATGATTAAAGATGACCTCATAGCGGCAAAAACTGAAGCAGTTATGCTCGCTTACCGTGGGGTGTTATGATGGTCCGTAAATACAATTATTAAGCAATTGGGATTTTTGGTGAAGAAATAATTTGTTAAAAATGGAACATTATTTGTTAGTGTCTTTTAGATAATAGGTGGGCTAAGATCACCAGGATTATTTCGCACAATTGGGCCGATTTACAATAAGAAGCGCGGGAGGGCAGGCGCTCCGTGTCGAGCGCCCGCTCTCCCAACGCGCGCCCTGCCGCCTCTCCTGGGCGCGCGATCCTGTATTTAAATGAGGGGGTCGGGCTAAAAAGGAGGCGCTAGGGACAATAGAAGTGGCTGTCAGCGGGTTCAGGAGACCGATGCTCAATTTTACTAGCTTCGGTTTTCCGAACCTGCTGAAAGCCAGAGGTTAGGAAAATGGACGCCAGTAAAAGTGAGCCTCCGTTTTCCGAACCTGACCTGCTGGTACATTTAAAAAAAAAACAAACATTTTTTTTAACAGAAAAGCAGTATTTTCTGCTTTTCTGCACACTTTTTTGGGCTGTTCAGAAATTTCAGAGCATAACGTGTGCGGCTTGGCTGCACATCTCTTTCTCGGTATCCCGGGTGCATAACTAATAGCCTCATCAACATGCATTTGCATGTGGTGAGCGCTATTAGCTTCGGGCAGGGGAGTGGACACGCGTTTTTGACATGCTAAGCCCCTTAGAGTATAAGGTGTAGTGGACGCGTGTCGGAAACGCGCGTCTAACTGCTTGTGAAACAGTGCTCGGCTGAATGTTAAGATGGCAATGAGTGCTGATCCCCAGCTTTCTTCATCTGCTCTCTGCATTGCCCCTGTGTATACTTAAGCTTGGAGGCAGGGCCGTTAGGCCCATCTGGTCACTGCCCGATTCCTTTTCTTTTCCAGTGCCGTAGACCCCAGGCAATCTCTGGATTTCCCCTCACTCCTTCACAGCTTACCCTGAGCTTTCTTGAATTCTCTTACGTGCTTGTCTCACCCATTTTCCTTGGGAGTCCATTTAGCGCATCCATCAACTTTTCATAAAGAAATATTTTCATGTGTTTCCTGTCTTTGAGCCTCTTTCCTTTCCACTGGAAAATGTTTGCATCTCCTGCATTATATTTTGTATACTTTGTCGCTCCTTTCCTCTAGAGCATACATATTATTTTGGTCCTTCAGTCCAATCTCATTGACGTTTTGATGCAGGCTCTGTACCCTTTTGGTACTGCGAAACTGCCACTGCTCTGTTTCGTTTTGCAGTACAGCCTCCAGCGAGGACACAATCCTCCCGACGAGGCCTTATCACCTCTCTTTTCCCAATGGTTGCACCTCTCTCCGTGGACCCTAAGCATTACTTTGGATCTAGCAGTTACCTCCGCACGCTGCTTTGCCACCGTGAGATACTGAGTAGGCGATTCCCAAGATCTCTCTTCGTTGGTTGCACAGCCCCATCTCTTTCACTGTCATGCACCATACTCTTGGACTTCTGCATCCCACAAGCATAACTGCACTCAACCACTTCTCAAACTTCCTTAAATTGCTCCTCCTCAGTTTGGGCACAAATTTCAAAGTGACTTGCACGCATAAAAAAGTCTGCTCTAGGCACATACGTGGTGCTTTGAAAGTGCATGCACTTTTATCCACTCTAGCCAAAGACACTGTACGTGGAGGCGCAGCCAGGATGGCCAATGCTTTTATTTGCATACTTTTGATTTTCAAAACTATGTGCTTACATAGATACAGAGAGAGAGAGTTACACCTGCTCGCCTGCAGCTGTACGTTTTTGTGCGTTTGTGTGAATGCCTATGGGGCCAAGCTGCACATTTTCAAAGGGGACTTCTGCGCATAAGTCTGCTATGAAGATTCGGGCTACGACAGTGGGTACAAAGGGCCCGCAGGCCTCAGCCCTGCATAGGCTTGTTATAAAATCACCCACCCCTTGTTTATTCCTTCAGTGACAGGCGATACAGCCCATCAAGAGGGTCAGCGCGTGAGCTGACATGGCGGTGGCTTCATGAGAGTGGATGGTAAAGAGCAAAGGAAGGCAGCACAAAGGGCTCACACAGCAGCTGGATGAGCAGCACAGCTCTCGTGAACGGGTAGCACATCCCTCCTCATTTTCACTTCCAGACTTTTCTCTGCAGAAAGTTGCTGGACTTGATTTTTCAAACTTGGTATTTCGGGTCTTGGTGCCCCTTTTCTGCTGGGCTCACCCCCCCTCCACCACTAACGAAAATGCTTGGAGCAAGAAAGGAGCAACGCCGCTGATCTGCCGTCGCTGTGTCTGCAGATAGATGGTCTGAGAACGCTTTTCCAGGACCTGCTTCCATGCTTGCAGGAAATGTAGGGCTTTTGGCCCTATTTCTGCATGGCCACTGCTGCCAGGAAAGGCACAATGCTGCAGATTTGCCACGGCTGCAAACAGCTTGTGAGCCAGACAGGAATGGAGCCGGGGCATTGACTTATGGTGTTTGCATGGCACACAAATCCCAGATACTGAAAATGTCTCTGATAATGGACCGGCAACTAGGGCCTGTGATATTTTCTAGATAATGAGAGTTTTTGGTTGAGCGATCTTCAGATGAAAGGTGCTCTACTATACCATATAGACTCATGCTCCTGTGTCTTTTTATTTTTTAAATCAATATGGTTATAGTTCAGCCTTTCCAAGTATCTGTATTGCTGGCCTCCGAATCTAGAGCTTCACGGCATCCTCATCTAATTTAAACTCCTGTCACTGTATGATCCGACCCATTTGTGTAGGATTTTGCTTCAACGCGGAGGCCGATTCCGGCCATCTCTGCAGTTTTACCCTTCCATGCATAGCCCAAAACCCCAAGATACCCAAAGTCTTCTAGTTTGTTCCAGCTCTTCAGTCATGTAGTGAAGGTCTTGCTATGACGTGGACTGCTTTCCCTGTACTGGCATTACCTCTGGAAACACCATTGTCCCCTCCTCTAATTTCTTGAGATCCTGTAGTTCACTTACTTGGTTGGAAGCCAGGTCATTCGTCCCTAAGTGGACTATGACATCATCTTCTCCATCTTTTCTTTCTGCTCCTTCAGTGCTATGAATGACGTTTGTATTCCAGTTCAGTGAAGATTCCATTAGGCAATTGACCTTTTTGCCTCCTTCCAGTCCTGCCCCCAAATCAATTCCTCCGATGAGCGAGCCACCCACCGGAAGGGGCTTTCTCCTGACACTATCCTTGAGTTCTTTTCCTCAGTGGGCCTCAGTGGGTAATAAAAGTACCTTTGTGGTACTTTTATTGCCAATGCCGAGAAGACACTCTGTGATGGTATTATTTGGGGGATATGTCGCTGATCCACAGCTCTTGTCCCACTGGGACCTGTTGAAATCCAGCTGCTCCTTGTCTTTGTGGGAGTAAAGGATTCTTTGTGGGAGTAAAGGCAGTCCTGCAGAAATCTGGATAGGGGGAAAGGCACCTTTAATTCTGGCCACTCTTTCCTGGGCTTAGTCATCTCCATCCTTACTCCAGAGAGCTGGAGCCTTGTAGGGCAGCACTGAAAACCTCCAGGTCTCCCTAAAGCAGGCTCATATGGCTCGTGGGTCAGACTCTGGCCCCGCTAGGGTTCCTATGCACCCCCCACCGACTGCCTGAAATGGGACTGAGGCCAAAACTCTTGAGCCACTGCCTCTAGAGCAGCAAATTGCTTCCGGAACCACGCAGCTTGCCCAGACTGAGTTACATGGTGCGTGAGGCTGCAAGACTTTGAAAGCACTCTCTGAGAGTGCTGGGAGCTATTAGCTGTTTTGGGACCAGCAGCAGTAACAAACTAGGTGGAGCAGGGAATGGCAACCTGCCCTGCTGTCTAGCAAAATAACAGCCTGGGGAGAGAGGATGGCAGGCTGGGGATGGTTGGTTGGCTGGGGATTGGGAGTGGCTGGCTAGCTGATTGACACAGGGGACATACTGGGGAATGAGAAAGCTGGCAGGCAGGCTGAGAGGAAGGGCTAGAAAGCTGCCTCCCCCCCCCCCCCCCCCCGCTAATATCCTGGAAACTCCCTTCCAACCTCATCTCCCATCCACCTTCCTTTTTCTCCTCTCAGCCCTGGTCCTCTCTCCACCTCCTTCCACATCCCCAGTCCTCCATTCCTCTCCTTTCCCTTCCCCATACCCATCCTCTTGTCCATCCCTATGTGGATACTTGAGATCCCTTTTCAAACATCCCCTCCCCCCCCCCCCAAAAAAAAAATCAAATGAGTTATATTTAAGCAATGTTGTAAAACTACTTTATTGTTGCAATATAAAATTAACATTTGCTATGCAATAATATGGACAGCTTTGGTTGTTTTAATTAATATTATTCATCAAACCCTGTGAGAAAAAACTGCAATGCGTAATTTTATGCAAGGTTAGCCAAACTATGAGATCCATATTAAAAAATCTGCCAGGCAAGTTATCTGGATAACTTCATCTGCCTAAGCCTTGCACTGAATGTTTGAGTAAAGTTAAGCCTGCTTGTGTGCACTGAATTCTCTGCCTATGGTCCCAGCATCTGCAATATATGGAGCTATCTTAAGCTAGCCTGCCCTCACCATGCCTCCGGCTCTGCCCCTTTTTTGAGCAGGTGACTTTGTCCACACAGAAATTGTGTGCAGAGTTAACCAGGTTAAAAAGGGGATATATTTAGAAGTCCACATTTATGCAGGTAAAACTGATTTTACCAGCATAAACCTTTTGACTATGGGCCTCCAAAGCTCCACAGTCATCACACTACATATCAACTCCTGTTATTTCCTGTTATTATATTTTTACTGATATTTCTGTAATACCATCTTACTTTGCTCTTTGTGCAGCCACACTGTGTCTTTCTATCTGTCACAGAGGAGCAGCCGGGGGCATGAATGAGTCACTGCTTCTGAGACCCGTGCAGAGCCTGGCACTGCATCACGTGACTGCACTGTGCTTCAGGGCACATGACTCCAGGAGCCAATGAGCGCAAAGGAAGATCTGATCAATGAGAATGCCGAGGAGGCGGGGCATTTCTAGTCTCCTTGGACTTGGGGAGAAGCAGATGTGCTGTGACTACTGCCCTCTGTGCCTGTGGTCCCCTGCAGGGATTTCCACAAGGAGTATCCCAGTTAGACGGGCAGTGAGAGATAAGTAGCCAGCTTGGGATGAGGCCAGCTGCAGCTCACTAGGAGCCAGTGACCTTCTCAGACAGACACAAGGGAAGAGATTTTTGGGTACTGAGATCTGTACCAATTTGAGAGTTGCAGATTCACCACCACTTTGATAGTTATTCATCTGCCTCACGTGTAGACCTCTGGATCACAATTAAATTCAGTGTTGCTTCAACATTAACCCGTTAAATCCCCGGACCCATTACCGTACCCCAGGTGCGGAAGGGGCATCTCTTGGCACAGCCCAGCTGAACTGCCGGTGTGTTTCACCATTGTCGCCCTCAGAAAGCCGAGGGCCCATTACATGGCTGCTTATCCCTGGGGGTAAGCATCGCAGTACATGCCTTTAGATAGCTGGGGAACAATGCATGTGTATTATCAGGCTGAAAAGGCACCCAAAATCCAGTCAATGCTAGGCGCCTGAGGCTCTCTTCCAAACCCAGAAACACCTCTGGGCTTCCCAGTTTTTGTACAGCTAAATTTAGCCACTGAGATGGGAGAAAAATCAGGGCTGGTGCAAAAGTATTAGGCAAACCTTCAGCAATGTCTTCCCCCTCCCCCCTTTCCCCAGTTCCAGGAGCATTGCCTTCTCTCTCTTTCTCTCTCACAGAGCCAGGAGCATCCAGATTAGGGTGGCCAACTGACTGGTTTTGAAACGGACATCCTGGTTTTTGTAGCCTGTTGTACAGCGACGAGTTACGGTGTTCTCGGACTCTGAAGAACCCAGTCAGAAAGGCCTGGCAAAATCCTAACGACATAAGAGCATAATGAGTGCCACGCTGGGCCACCCGGCAGATCCCCAATAGTCGATCCGTTTCTTGTATCTCACGCCCAGGGATCAGCGCCGGCTTTTCTTAAGTCTATCTGGCTTGTAACTGTGAATGGACTTTTCCTTCCGGAACTTGTCCGATCCTCTTTTGTGCCCCGCTCGGTTACGTCACCTTGACCACGTCCTCTGGCAACAGATTCCATGGTTTGATTGTGCCCCCTGTGAAAAAACCACTTTCTACGATTGTTTCTAAATCTGTCGGCTGGATGTTTCCAATCTGGGCCGGCCTAGTAGCCAGTCAGTAGTGGTGGCAGGCCGCCTTGCCGGAATAGCACCGATCATCAGCTGCTGCTGTTTTCGTTCTTTTTGGTGCAGCGGGCGTTTCCCACCTTCTCCTCCTTCTCGATTCAGCTTGGGGGGGCCTCTGCTGCTGGCCTGACGCTAGCCCCCATCCCCCCCAACCCTGCTGCGCCCTGCTTCATCCTGTGCCACCGCTGGCTCGCCTGCCTTCAGCGATGTTACAGTGACTCAGGCGGTCTTCAGAGATTCCAGTTACTGGACTTCAAAGGCTCAACCACGGCCCGCCTCATATTTTTCCTGACTGGGACACACTGCTGGCCCGTGACTGGAGACAGTGGGAGAGTGACAGACGGAGACATCCCCTTTGGAGGCACGAGTCCTCGCTGATGGCACCGGTGTCGCTGCTGCCTGCCACACTGTACATGCTGCCTTGCTATGCTGCCCAGCCTTGTGCCACCTTGCCCTCAGCCTGCCCACTGCTATCCTCCTTTTCACCGGAGTCCAGCTCCAGGCTCCTTCCAGGTAAAGTAGCCCTGCTACTATTGGAGGGGGAGGGGAGGGTTAAGTATTTCTACTGCTTCTGTTCTGCTGCTTCCTCTGCTCCTCGCTCCCCATTTCCCTTTGTTGGGACATGGGCAGTGCCCCAGTCAGGCAACAAAAATTGTCAAGTGGGCGGTGTATATTTGTGTATGTGTGTGTGTGTAAGGAATAGAGGGAGCATGTATGAGAGAACAAGAGAAAGTTTGTGGGAGAGAGAACATGTATATGAATGAGACTATGAGAGAGTGTGTGATTGGGAGAGAGAAAGCACCTTTGTGTGTGTGTTATGTGAGAGAGAGTGTGGACGTGTGTGTGAGGGAGAGAGTATGAATGGAAGAAATTGGAGGGTCTTCGGTATGGATGCAGGTTGAGGGGCAGTGGAAGCACATTTATGCTAATGAGGGGGAGGAGTGAGGGGGGGCATCTCCTCCCTCCTGGTCCTCAAGTGTCTAGTCCAGATCTATGGAAAAGTTGGCCACCCTAATTCAGATTCCCTTCTTCCTCCCCCCCAGCAGCAACATTATTGTCGGCTCCCTTCATCTGGGACCCCTTAGCACAGCAGATCTGTCTCACCTGGGGCTGGGACAGCCTTTGGAGTGTGAGTGCAGGCTTCAGCGGCGGCCGCCGGCTTTAAAACAAGACAACCGTCCTTCCTCTCTCCGCTGCACTGCCGTTGCTGCGTGCAAGCTTCTACTGCCTCTACGCAGGATCAGGGCACAGGATGGGACAGGCCTCTGTCTGCACTGGAATGATGCAATGGCCAGCCCAGCCGAAGAGTGGACGGCTCAGCTGATGCTGGCTCGACCCTGCTGCCGCTATTGCCTCCCCCAAAACGGCGGTAGTCTAAGAGGCTGCCTAGTCCACTTAGTGCTGCCACAGGCCCTAAGGACATTTTCAAGTAGTCAGATCTAGCGCCTAACCATGCACGGAGGCCTACTTCTGTGCATTTATGCCGATTTTACGCGAACAAGACCCACCTAAGTCTTTTTGAAAATTACCCTCTTAAAATTGTAGATTTTCTTTCAAAATTAAAAGTAGAGCAAATGCTTTTTAGCAGCAGAGAGAGACCGTCTCCCTCCCAGATTTTAACAGACCACCTCCCGACTGCGAACAGAGACGATACGGCCCCAGCAGTGTGAACTAGACCAGCAGAGAGGAAAATAAGAGAGAGAATAAGCCTGGCGCAGTGTGATATGTTAACAGTAAGTTAGATAGGTGAAACCCGAAATTACATTTTACAATGTGAAATTATTATTTATTTGTAGTCATTTGATGTTCTGCCTTTTAGCAAGAATGGCTTCAAGGCAGATTACAACCAATTTGGATCAAACACATTGGAATTGAAATAACTCACAGTGGGGATCATATTTACAGGAATCCGAGTATAGAACTTCAAGTCCTTAAATCGGAAGTTCTGGGAGTTAGTCAGGCGTCTCTGTAGGAAAGAAGTGGCTGAACAGCCATGGCCTTTGGTTTTGTTTTGTTTTTTTCCTGAAAGTGAGAGAGTAAGTAGCCCAGCTTGCCCCTTTCCTTTGTTATAAATACTTTTGCCAGCCCTTTCTCGCTCTGACGTTCATTTCGGCCTTCTCCAGCTCGAAGCTCGTGGGCTTTTGCATTGCATTGTGGGAGGCTGGATCCTGGAAACCAAAATGGCCACCTTGCTGTCGCCATTGCTGTGCTCTTTCAGTGCTGTTTCTTTTTTGTGAAACAAGTTAGCAGGAGATTAGCTGTGAGGTCTCGAAGAGCGGGTAAGGCCTGTCTGGTTTTCAGAGTTGCTGGCAGTTTCCACTTCTTCATGGAAAAATAGAACCTAAAATTCTGTTTTACAAGCCAAATGCAAGTGACCTTAGGAAGACATGTTTGTTATAGCCAGTTTACTATCTACTATCTCTCATTTTTTTATTGCTGTTTCCATGGGAGCTACGTTAAGTATTAGTGATTATATTCTTATCTTTCTAAAAGCAATTTTAGAATCCTTTCAACTAAGAATGGTTGCCGAGCAATAACTAGACACGTCAGTACAATACTCTTCTATAAGCAATGAACATTTAGACTGGAAAGGGAACAGAAGTAATGACTGTGGGATGTTAGTCTTGGCCTGGCCCCGCATGGTTTGCAAACTCTATCTCTCATCCTTCTATTACATATAGAAATGAACTGATTGCCCAAGAAAACAGGGAGCTTCTGAAACTCCTGATGTTATCAGACATAAAAACCCTTCTGTGCTTCAGAGAGACAGTCCACACCCCTGTCTTGAAGTTGAGCAGAAAAGTGCAGTGTTCACTTCCAACATTCTGCAGGGAAACTGTTCTCCAGAGCCCAAAAGGCTTAGCTCCAGGAACTGATCTTTACGCGTGATTAAAATGCACTCCAGAGGCTTCAGTGACCCTAAAAGCAAGCTTCCTCAGCAAAGGAACATCTGTCCACAGAGGAACAGGGGATTCTGTCAAAAGAGGGTGGAAGGTGAGGTAAAGAATGAGACGAGGGGAAGCAGAGGCAGGAAGCAAAAGAGAGCTGCAAAGAAAAACAGGGAGAAAGGGAGACAAACAGATAACATCCCTGAGGCCCGGCTCGTCTAGACTGGGAGTGATACTGAAATAAGGAGACACAGATAAGGGAAAGAGATGGTGGCAGAGGTGGAAACACAAACAAGAGCTGGCAAGGTGAAGGAAAAAGAAGAGGAGGAGATGAGATAGCAGGGGCAGAAACCAATGGGAAAAAATCCACACTACTAGTCCCAGCATGTAATGGGGTAAATCCAACCTGGCCTGAAAAAATGGAGTTAGTTGGTAGCCCAAGATTTTAAGGTAATTAAAGGCGGCTGCCAGGCATAAGAACATAAAAAGTTGCCATATTGGGTCACACCAAGGGTCCATCAAGCCCAGTCTCCTGTTTATGAACAGTGGCCAATTCAGTGGCAAGTACCCAACAGTAAATCAATCCCACACTACTAATGCTAGTAATAAGCAGTGGCTATTCCCTAAGTCAATATGATTAATAGCAGTTTCTGGACTTCTCCAGGAACCTATCCAAATCTTTTTTAAACCCAGCTACACGGACTTCCTTAACCACATCCTCTGGCAATGAATTCCAGAGCTTAATTGCGTTTTGAGTAAAAAAGAATTTTCTCTGATTTGTTTTAAATGTGCTATTTGCTAACTTCATGGAGTGCCCCCACAGCGCACTCAATTTCCCTGGTCAGCAGCCAAAAGGCAGACGAGACCCTGCTACATTTAACTCCATTCCCTTATCGTTTATGGTATACAGCAGGGAAGCCGTTTCTAAAACATAAAAACCAAACACATAAGAGAAAAAGAAACGATGCTGGAGGTGGAGCTATTTACAAGGTCCATCCTAGGAGGGGGGGGGGGGGGGGAGGGAGACGTATGAAGAATTATGAAGATAATTTTCAATAGTGCGCATAACTCAGCAAGAACACGCATAAGTTGTGTGTGCCTAAAGTCACGCCTGTATTTTATAAACAGTACAGCGGGAGCCACCGCATATCGCTGCCCCAAACATCGCCTATCTTTGTTTCAGTACATGCACATTTTTTTTTAATGCAGGCAGCCACATAGTTTATACACCGTGGGGATCCATTTTTAGCCGCTGTGCGGCTTGATTAGTCAGCCAGATAAAAATATATGGCTAACTAGCAGGGTGCATTCAGTCACGTCGCTGAATATACCCGGCTTTCTTCAAGTTAGCTGGTTTTGTCTAACCGGCTAACTTTAAGACGACCCTTCGTCCCAATCAGAGTTAGCTGCATAAGTTATATCGAAGTTAGCCGCTTAACTTATGCGGCGAGCTTCTCTCCTCCTCGGATGTGCCCCTTCTTATCCTGCTAAATTCTACCTGGATAACTAGAATTTGGCCAGATAAGGGCTAAATATAGCAGTCTTATGGTATCCGTCTAAATGGCTTCTGAATTTGGATCTCCTATTTTATAAACGTACGCGTATGTATTTTTATGCATTAAATAATCGTAACGGTGTGTTAATAGCCCTCAGCTTATGCACGGAGGCAGGTATTTTATAAAGCTGACTAATGTAGGTGCATATGTTACGATCGTGGAACCTCGAGCCGGCTAGAAGGTGGAAATGCAGTACCGAGGGAAGGCCCTCAGCAGAGGTCGTAGCCGGGAGGCGGATCAAACCCAGGAGACCACCAGAATCTTCACCACTGGAAGCCCGAGATTCCCCCGGGAGGAGCCCTCGAGGATCCGAGCCGCTTGGACTTAGGCGCGGTCACCTGGGGACGAGTGTCCGAAGAGAGTTCCAGAGGACGTGAGTCGAGCAGGAAGTCAGAGCCGAGAGACCCCACAGAATCTTCACCACTGGAGGCCCGAGATCCCCCCCCCCCCCCCCGGGAGGAGCCCTTCAGGATCCGAGCCACTTGGACTTAGGTGGGGGGTCTGAGGAAAGCGGGAGTGCGAAGAGAAGTCCGAGGCAAGGCAGGCAGTGAAGCAGGATACGAGCCGAAGTCAGGAGCCAGGTAGACGAGCAGGCAAGGAAGGGCTGAAGCGGGAACAAGGCTGAAGCAGGACTCAGGAACACACAGGATCAGGAACGAAGACAGCAACCAGCAAACTCTTGAGCGAGAACCTCGTTACAAGGTAAGGAAGAAGGCTGACAGGCAAGTTTAAATACCGGCGGGCGTCTGACGTCATCTTGGAGGCGGAGCCATCCTTTCCCGCGCTGGCCCCCTTAAATCTTCTGCCCTTGCGCGCGCGTCTAAGGGGGCGGGCCCAAGCGCTCAGAGTCGAGGGCATCTGCCTCGCACAGGGAGCGTCGCGAGAAGGCCCCGACCAGGCCCGACGCGTGCTGGGGATGCCGGAGAGCAACGCGGCAGGTAGGGGGGGACCGGCCGCGGAGCCCCGCGGGCCGGATTTTCAACACATATCTCGCTCGGGCACGGACTTCTAAGCCCCAGCTTGCTGACGCCTCCGCCAGACGACCCAGACCTTCAACAGCTCGCTCACACCCTCCACCACTTGCTCCACCCCCTGCACTCAGACACTGCAGAGAAAAGAGAAGTCGGATGCAATTTCCACGACTTGATTAGCAGATGTAAAAGTGCACGCACACGTGTGACGCATACATGTATTAAGCGCCCTCAGTTGGTGCGTGGTGTTGGCGGTGCACACGTAGTCCCAGCACTCCGACAATTCACTTACCGTGCCCAAAGGCTATGAACGCGCCTAACGGCTGATTTTACACAACAGAAACCCCATGTAGATCTTTGAAAAATAACCCCCTGGCAAGACTCGAGCAAAGCCACCAGGGGGAGGAGAGGGCAGGAGAGCAGGCCAAGAGGTTTGGTGCTGAGGAGTCATCCCGAGGAGGGCTGATTCCATCCCAGAGAGGAAGAGCTGCAGAGCTTACAGGGAGGAGAGAGTAAAATCAGTGCCTTTGCTCGTAAAGAAGTCTTAGAGGTGAGAGAGGTCAAAGGGACTTTAGGGGCTGTAGTTTTGTGAGTGACTGTAAATCCTGAACGCTTCTTTTTAGCTCTGATTCAGAAAAAGGCGATTTCTGTGATCCATTACCATTTTTTGCCACAGTAAATTTTTCCCTTTTATTGAATGAGGACTTTTATTTGAATTAAGGAGCCACAGATCCCCATCGACCCAGGAACCAGTACCACCCCCCTCCCCCCTCCCATCAATCTTGCCGTGGCCACTACAGCACCTAAAGGTGTGCACCTAAGGAAAGACTTTTAGAAGAGCTACAGTGTGTTTGCAGATCTCCTTTCAGTTGTTGGCAATAGTTTAAGTGAAGCAACACAACAGGCAGGGGTTAGGGCGATGCTACCAGTCTGAGACACAGCCCCATTGCCCCCAAGCAGCCTGGAAGTGGCAGCCGGTGGATACCATCATCTCAGAACCACATCCCTCACCATGGTAAGAGGAGCAAGGGGCTACTGCATGGCGGATATTGTCACATCTTGGTGCTTGGTGGATCCCAGAGCTAGGCCTCATACTTCCCAGCCTTCCCAGAAAAGCACTTTTGTTACTCTTCACGTAACTAAGCTTGCATGCACTGCCTCCCAGAGCATTATCAGTTATAAAAGACTGCAGTGCCAATGTGCTCACCTGCAGCCAGTGTCCCAATTCATGGAAGGGGAGGGGGTACCAACCCTCTGGTTCAGAATTCCCAACACACCCCATTGCACCCATCGGATACCCCCTTGCTTCCTCCCTTGAAGTCAACGTTAAGTAGGTGGAGCATGGACAGCACCCTGGACACACGGCGGCCAATTTCCAAACATCCGGACGGACACGGTAGTGCTTGTGAGAGAGGGAGCTCTGGCGTGGAGGGAAGAGGGAGAGGTGTGACTCTCCCTGCTCGGCAGTATTTAAGGAGCTCCCATCATTTGTATTCCACTGGGGGAGTCTTCCCGTAAAATAATTTGACAAAGGGCCCACAGGAGCTCCCATTGAAATACAGGAGGCTTGCGGTAGGCCCAGCTCCCCCTTGTAACACGAGTGCTGAAAAACGGAGAGAGGCTGCCTCCTAAAGAAGAGAGTGGTGGGAAGACGCCACCAACTACAGTACATTAAATGCAAACTCTCATTTCTCCTCCCACCGCCTCCACCACAACCGGCCCCCCTAAAAGGGATTATCTAGCAGAAACCAAGCATGAGGAGTACCTGGAGCTACGTCTGACAGCTCTGCAGGACACTGCATCAGATAAGCTTGCCAAGAAACATGTTCCTCATTACATCCGGACGTCATATTCTGTCCGTCCCCCCCATGCTATGTAAGCTTCCATCGTAGTTAAGTATAGCTGACAGGTTGACAAGTCAATCGAAGAGGCAGCTGACACTTGTTGGCAGGGCTTCTCACAACACGGGGGAACGAATTCTGATGTCGGTAGTGGAAAAAGTATTTCATTGTTTCACTGCTCGGGAAGGGTCCCAAAAAATCGCCACTTCATTCTTCAGTGGCAGCAAATCCCGTTGCTTCCTGCCGATCTTGGCAGACGGACCATCTCGGAACGACCACAAGATCACAGCCTTCAGATTGCAGGGGAACTGGAATAGCACGCGTATTGCATAACTTTCCATTCCTTCCACTATCAACACCCTTCATTCGCCCCATATTCTTTCACTTGATCCTACAGCTAACCTCAGTTCAAGCTCCCAATGATTGGGTGTTAAGGTTACGGCAGCAATAGCACACACTGCACTGATAACACTGAGAGGCGCTGATTTACCAAAGGAGCGCACACTGCACTGATAACACTGAGAGGCACTGTTTTACCAAAGGAGCACACACTGCACTGATAACACTGAGAGGCACTGATTTACCAAAGGAGCGCACACTGCACTGATAACACTGAGAGGCACTGATTTACCAAAGGAGCGCACACTGCACTGATAACACTGAGAGGCACTGATTTACCAAAGGAGCGCACACTGCACTGATAACACTGAGAGGCACTGATTTACCAAAGGAGCGCACACTGCACTAACACTGCGAGGCACTGATTTACCAAAGGAGCGCACACTGCACTGATAACACTGAGAGGCACTGATTTACCAAAGGAGCGCACACTGCACTGATAACACTGAGAGGCACTGATTTACCAAAGGAGCGCACACTGCACTGATAACACTGAGAGGCTCTGATTTACCAAAGGAGCGCACACTGCACTGATAACACTGAGAGGCACTGATTTACCAAAGGAGCGCACACTGCACTGATAACACTGAGAGGCACTGATTTACCAAAGGAGCACACACTGCACTGATAACACTGAGAGGCACTGATTTACCAAAGGAGCACACACTGCACTGATAACACTGAGAGGCACTGATTTACCAAAGGAGAGCACACACTGCACTGATAACACTGAGACACTGATTTACCAAAGGAGAGCACACTGCACTGATAACACTGAGGGGAACTGATTTACCAAAGGAGCACACACTGCACTGATAACACAGAGGCACTGATTTACCAAAGGAGAGCACACTGCACTGATAACACTGAGAGGCTCTGATTTACCAAAGGAGCGCACACTGCACTGATAACACTGAGAGGCACTGATTTACCAAATGAGCACACACTGCACTGATAACATTGAGAGGCACTGATTTACCAAAGGAGAGCACACAGCACTGATAACACTGAGAGGCACTGATTTACCAAAGGAGCACACACTGCACTGATAACACTGAGAGGCGCTGATTTACCAAAGGAGCACACACTGCACTGATAACACTGAGGGGAACTGATTTACCAAAGGAGCACACACTGCACTGATAACACAGAGGCACTGATTTACCAAAGGAGAGCACACTGCACTGATAACACTGAGAGGCTCTGATTTACCAAAGGAGCGCACACTGCACTGATAACACTGAGAGGCACTGATTTACCAAATGAGCACACACTGCACTGATAACATTGAGAGGCACTGATTTACCAAAGGAGAGCACACAGCACTGATAACACTGAGAGGCACTGATTTACCAAAGGAGAGCACACAGCACTGATAACACTGAGAGGCACTGATTTAGCAAAGGAGCGCACACTGCACTGATAACACTGAGAGGCACTGATTTACCAAAGGAGCGCACACTGCACTGATAACACTGAGAGGAACTGATTTACCAAAGGAGAGCACACTGCACTAATAACACTGATAGGCACTGATTTACCAAAGGAGAGCACACTGCACTGATAACACTGAGAGGCTCTGATTTACCAAAGGAGCGCACACTGCACTGATAACACTGAGAGGCACTGATTTAGCAAAGGAGCGCACACTGCACTGATAACACTGAGAGGCACTGATTTACCAAAGGAGCGCACACTGCACTGATAACACTGAGAGGAACTGATTTAGCAAAGGAGCGCACACTGCACTGATAACACTGAGAGGCACTGATTTACCAAAGGAGCGCACACTGCACTGATAACACTGAGAGGCACTGATTTACCAAAGGAGAGCACACAGCACTGATAACACTGAGAGGCACTGATTTAGCAAAGGAGCGCACACTGCACTGATAACACTGAGAGGCACTGATTTACCAAAGGAGCGCACACTGCACTGATAACACTGAGAGGAACTGATTTACCAAAGGAGATCACACACTGCACTGATAACACTGAGAGGCACTGATTTACCAAAGGAGAGCACACTGCACTGATAACACTGAGAGGCACTGATTTACCAAAAGAGAGCACACACTGCACTGATAACACTGAGACACTGATTTACCAAAGGAGAGCACACTGCACTGATAACACTGAGAGGCACTGATTTACCAAAGGAGAGCACACTGCACTGATAACACTGAGAGGCACTGATTTACCAAAGGAGCGCACACTGCACTGATAACACTGAGAGGCACTGATTTACCAAAGGAGCGCACACTGCACTGATAGCACTGAAAGTTGCTGATTTACCTTAGCAAACGCTGTGCTGAAAGCAATAATAACAAGCTCCTTTTAGAAATGTTTTTATATTTGCAAATTGCTTGAATTACTTTACAAAGGATGTGGCAGTCCACCCAAAGTGTGCAGCAACAGATTGAGCTGTGGGCATCGAGATAAAGCTCAGTGGGTGTCTTCCCCAGAAACATTGCACCGGTTTAAAAAAAAAAAAAACGGGCACGCCTGCCATGGGTTCCACCTTTGGTGCGGGTGGATTTTTTCATACAGGCATGAAACTCTATTTTCCGACCCCAATCAGTTGAAGCCCGGGGTGTTGTTGAGTAAGCAGCAGGAGGTCATTTCAGATTTTCTTGTAGCTGTGAGATTCAGTTTGTAATAAGAAGTAGCTGTTTAATGAACCTGACCAGCCAATCTCTCTTTCAAGGCCAGGACCAGTCCTAATAATGTGGGGGAAGTAGAGAACAATTTGGTTTTGCAGGATTACTTCTTGCCTTGCCCTGGCTGTACAGGGCTCCTCCGTTTTGCGCTCTACGGATCACGTTACACTTTTGGGTTTGAGCTCTCTCTCTGCAGCGCTGTGGCTTGCTTTAGAAACTTTCTGCTTCTGTTTAAACAAATGTACAAATACATGAAAAGCACATTCCTCTGGAGCCCTTAGTGCTGGAGAAGCAGGGGCTGACTTTCAGTTACGACAACAGCCACCAAAGGCATTCCGACTCCGAATTTCAAAGCTACGTGGGCTCGCTCCTTACTGTACACGTACAAAGCTCCAGACGTTTGTAATGCAAGCAGTAATATTTCTGCTTTCCCTACTAAACATCTCACTGCCAGGTCACGGCCAGTGAAATTCCTTAACGAGTCCTTGTACAGGTCACTTGAACCCCTGGTATCACCTGTGCTCAGAAACCCTCCCTCCCACACAGGACTTACAGCATCATCATATTTTTGTTTGCCAAGAAAAAGGGTGGGTACCTTTTAGGTGAAATATTTTTTTTTTAAATATATTCCCAGAATCAGGCAAGGGTTTGGACCCTGATCATGAGTTGTCACCAACGTTATGGCCCACGTCATGCTTCCTTAGAAATTCACCAACCCCAAGCGAGATTAGTTTTGTGTCACTGCTGAGTTCTCGCAAGTACACCTAAAGCGTTCTGAATAATATAGGTGGAAGGGGACCCCCCTCAAATTTGGCCCTGATAGTGTAGGATCTGCGGTCTCAACGGGTCCTGAGAGTCTCGCCTCAGCTGAAGAGACCCCTGCCCCTGCGAGTGATGTCGGCCTGGCCCTCATCAGTGGGAGATGCCTCAGGTTTAATAAAACTCCTGAGCCCAGTGAGTGCGGAGGTGCGTTTCCATCAGGAAGGGGCTGGTGGGGGTGGAGTTCTTTCCCTCCACATGAGAAAGGGCCCAGAGTAGGCTCGCTCTCTCGAAAAGTAGTCTCCCTGTCCAAAGAAAGATGGCTGAGGCCCACGGTCGGAGGTTCCCCAGGTCTTCAAAGACGTTTTGGGGTTCCAAAGAGTGAATTCCTGTGAGGTGTGGGAAGCTGGAGAAAGACTGGTCCTCGTCCCTCCGGACAGAGCGCCTGCAGAAGTTTGGAGAAACCAGAGGCTCCGGCCCTGGCAGGAACTCAGCAAGGAATCAGCCCAGCTGAAGAAGGCCCCAAGGAGTTAATGGCTGACGGAGGAATCATCAGCCACAGGCTCGGATGAGAGAGCTTGTGATGTGAGAGGAGAGCTGCATCCAAAAGAGGTAAGGATGAAAGCAACCAGAGGATTGGCCCTGCCTCAGAGATCCTGCCAGCATCACGTTACTGTGAGAGAATGAGAGAAATTTTCTTTTGCTTTGGCCTTGCTTTACTGAACTGTTTTGGTGCCTTGGACATTCTAATAATATCCTAATAATAGCCCCAGATAACAGCACCCTGCTCAACCAGCCGATCTCTTCCCAACTCTCCCTCACACAGATCAACCACTCACCACAAGTAAGAGACCTCGGGGTGATCCTAGACAAGCAACTCAACTTCAGCAAGTTTATAAACAACACCACCAGAGAATGCTTCTTCAAATTACAGGCATTAAAAAAAATTAAAACCACTCCTTCACTTCCGAGATTTCCGACTGGTCCTACAAGCTATCATCCTCCCAAAACTGGATTACTGCAACTCTCTCCTCCTGGGCCTGCCCGCCTGTGCCATCAAACTACTTCAGATGGCCCAGAATGCGACGGCTAGAATCCTCACCAACACCAAAAAGAGAGAACACATTACCCCTATCCTTCAAAACCTCCACTGGCTGCCTATAAAATTCAGGATACTTTTTAAAGCTCTCATGATGATTCACAAAGGGCTACACAACATCTCTCCCCTCAACCTATCCTTTCAACTACAACAGCACACCTCAAAGAGACCGATCAGAAGTGCATAACCAGAACATGCTGCACACCCACCCGACCACAACTTCACTCAGGAAACGAGCCTTCTCCACAGCGGGACCCCTCCTTTGGAACAAGCTTCCGCCAGACCTCCGCCGAGAACCTTGCATAACAACTTTCAAAAAGAAGCTAAAGGCCTGGCTATTCACCCAAGCCTTCCCTGAGAGCTAAAACTGGAGGAAGAGACAGTCAAGACCCACATCACTTTCACCACTTTACATATTCTTTACGACTACGTTCCCTGTATCACCAGTGCATTCCCGGAAAGCTAAAACTTGTTGAAGAGTCGGCCTCTATCTACATCACTTTACACTCTCTTTATGACGGTGTACCCAGTATCACCTTCTCAAACCCAGAATGTACATAGTTTTTTACACCCTGCCTCAGTTTACCTTGTTCATGAATCGTTCTCCCTTAAGTTCTATGTCAACATGTTATAATGTTATAATGTATTCCGCCCCTGAGGCAACAGTTCAGTTCCATGTAAACCGGTGCGATATGTATTGTATACAGGAACATCGGTATAGAAAAAAATAAAAATAAATAAATAAATAAATTCAGTGGGCTGCTTGGATTTTGTTTGCCTGCCCTCAGAGACCATTAACGACTTTTTTTATTTTTTCAATAACAACCTTTCTGCCTGATTCACTAAGGCTTTTCTCCCATTCTGTGTCTTATGGGGAAAATACCTCGATGAATCAGGCCCAAAATGTGTGTGCAGTCAGGTTTTTGGCTGACTGGTGTGCAGAAGAGAGAAAAACCTAAGGGCCTTGAAAAAGTGAATTCCCACCCCTTGTGTGGGAAGGACCCGGCGGGCATGGTTACTGCTGTTGCCCATTACCCTCCTAGTGAACTTCTGTGTCTGTGACTGAATCAGGGTAGGGACCTACACAGCCATTAAATACAGCTCAGCAAAATCTACACATTTACATATTCAGTACCCCATGCTGGCGGGATAAGTTAGAAGATCCCCAACTTGTCCTATCCAGTCCCGAGGGAGGTTCGGGGATGTGGGCAGCCTGGCAGATTGAGCAGCCTCTTTCGGCTTTTTCACTGCACCACCGCGAGGTAGGCTGCGGCGGTGTTTTCGCGTGCTTTTTCCGGCCAGTTCAGCTGCCCTCTACAGGACGTTGGTTTGGTCTGAGCATCTGGCTGAGCTTCCAGGTTGTGCACCCAGTTTTTGGATGCTTAGTTGAACATCAGCTTGGGCGTCCAGGTGATAGCAGCGTCCAAGTTAGACGTGCGCTTATCCTGTGCGTACAAATTGAGTGTAAGGTTTGTTGTGCACTTAAGTTTGACACGCCTAGGCTTGGGACGCCTATCTTTTGAATGCATATTAAAAAAAAAAAAAAAGGTGCCTATTGTTAAGAAACCTAAGCGCCTTTCCCTGTGCACTGCCTGTCATATTCAGGCATCTCAGCCTGGTATGCCCTCTAACTTGTGCCAGCGCTGTTTAGAGGCTCAGGGAGAATTATCTTCCTCTGAGTTTACTGAGCCTAGTTCTTCCCACCCTGATGAGGTTCTGGGTAAAGATCTATCAGGAGGGACGTCTGATATTGGAGCTCCCCTAACTGGTTTGTCAGCGGGGGATGGTAGCTCAGTGTGCACAGCACAAGTGCCTCCTGGTTTTGGCACGGATCCTTCTGCCTTTTCCTGGGTAGACTTTTTTCAAGGATTGCAATCTTTTCTTCAGGCACGGTCCTCAGCCCAGTCCAATCCTGCCTCAGCACAGTACTGCTGTTAAGTGCCAAAGTACACCTAGATCAGCAGTAGTTCTTCCCGATAAGGATCCGGATGGCACGGATGATAAGGCCGATCCTAACTCCCTGAAGGATGGGAAAATTCTTCCGGGACTATGGGACCGATGTTGTGGTTCTTTCATAGAGATGAGCTGCTGGCTCTGATTTCCCAGACTTTGAAGATGTTGGGAGTACCTGGAATAGATTCCATGTCTGAGCCAAAGAAAAATCCCATTTTGGTTTCTTGGTGTAAGGCCTCTTGTTTTTTCCCTGTGATGGAGGCCATTTAAAAATTGATTGATCTTGAGTTGGTTGCTAATTTCAAAGGGGGTTGAGTTTTGGAAGGCCTGTACCCTTTGGATCCAGTGGTGAGAGAGCATCTGCGTTTTCCGAAAGTGAATGCACTGGTCTGTGCGGATGACTATCCACCTGGAGGGAGGAACAACCTTGAAAGATGTACACGATAGAAGGATTGAGACCATCCTTAAAGAAGCATTGACAATGACTTTGCAGATAGCGTCTTGTTGTTCCCTGGTGGCTTACTCTTGTTTACTTCTTTCTCAGGAAGTTGATGACTCTGGAGTGAATTCCAGATCAGTTATAGAACCAGCAGCCGCCATTTTGTCAGATGCAGGCTATGATTTGGTCCAAACCTCAGCCAGAGGGGTGGCTTTGATAATAGTGGACAGGTGTCAGTTATGGCTGAGAAATTGGTCGACTGATGCGACCTCTAAGGCTAACCTTATAAAATTGCCCATAGAAGCTCACTCTTATTTGAAAGCAAGTTGGAGAAACTGGCCAGTAAGTGGGGCAAATCCATGGTTTCTCACTTGCTGGAGGACAAGAAGCAGATGTCACACTCATTTACCATGAGAGGTTGTGCTAGGGGATCCAAGCATTTTCATCCCTATAGAGGAGCATCCTTTTAGAGGACTCGGCCTTTCGCTAGGTCTCAGTCCTTTCATCCCAGACGGGAGTGTGGGCTCAGGAGGTGGAACCTCCCAAGCCTCTTAATGAAGGTGTGCTGACCCACTCCCAGAAACAGGAGATAAGGAGTTGCCTCTCTCTCTTTTATCAGAGGTGGGTCAAAATCACAATGGATCAGTGGGTCCTGGAAGTGATACGAGAAGGATATGCGCTGGAGTTTCGCAGTGTTCCTCAGGGCATGTTCATGGTGTCTCCCTACAACTCCCCACAGAAGAAGCAGGTGGTGGAGTGTACATTATCAAGGCTCCTCAGACTGAGGGCTGTGGTTCCAGTACGTCTCAAAAAGGTATGGATCAATATTCCATCTATTTGATTGTACCCAAGGACTCCTCCTTTCATCCCATCCTGGATCTCAGAGGGGTCAACCATCATTTGTGGATGAATCATTTTTGCATGGAAACATTGCGCTCAGTGAAAATGTCCATGCAGTTGGAGGAATTTCTGACTTCTCTGGATGTATCCGAGGTGTATCTACATATTCCCATCCAACTAGAGCACCAATGTAATCTACAATTTGGGGTTTTGGGATGCCATTATCTGTTTTGGGCGCTGCCTTTTGATCTGGCCACCACTTTCAGAGCCTTTTTCGTGGTGGTGGTGGTGGTAGTGGCAGCAGCAGAGTTGAGAGAGGATGGGATCCTAGTACATCCATTTCTGGACGATTGGTTGATTCATGCCAGGTCTCTAGAAGAGAGCCGATTGGTGACCAGCAAGGTGGTCTCCCTGTTGCTGGAGCTCAGATGGGTGGTGAACCTATCCAAGAGCAGTCTTCAGTCGCTGGAGTATCTTGGAGTTTGATTCGACATGAAGCAGGGTAAGGTTTTCCTGCCGGAAGTTCATATTCAGAAGTTGATGGCACAGCTGCGTGTGTTGATGGACACTGTTCGTCCGACTGTGTGGTCATATCTACAAGTGCTTGGTTTAATGGCGGCAACCTTGGAAGTGGTACAGTGAGCAAGGGTGCATGTGTCCTCTTCAATGTTCCTTGCTGTCCCGGTGGAATCCACAGTTTCAGGATTACTCAATTCAGCTCTATCTGCCGATAGAAGTCTCCTCCCAACCACAGTGGTGGCTACAAATGGATCATCTCAGAAAGGGAGTTTTCGGGCTAGTACTCACAACAGATGCGAACCTCCACAGTTTTGGAGCTCAGTGTCAGGAGCTGACAGCATAAGGGTGCTGGAGTCCAAAAGAGTCTCTCTGGAACATCAATCTACTGGAGGCCAGGGTGGTCCAGTTGGCATGTTTGCAGTTCGAAGGCAGACTAGGTTGAGTGGTCCAGATAATATCAGACAATGCGATGACAGTGGCATACATCAATTGGCAGGGATGAACCAAAAGCCAGCAAGTGTCACAGGAGATAGACCAACTTATGGAATGGGCGGAAGTACATCTTCAGATGATCTCAGCCTCACACATAGCAGGAAAAGACAATGTGAGAGCGGACTTTCTAAGCAGGGAGAGTCTGGACCTAGGAGAATGGATATTGTCAGACGAGGCATTTCAGCAGATCGCTGGGGCCTTCCATTTCTAGACCTGCTGGCGACTTCTCGCAAGGCGAAGGTTCCTCGATTCTTCAGTTGCAGGAGAGATCCAAAGTCCTTGGGCATTGATGCTCTCATGCAGGCATGGCCAGAAGAAAAGTTAATGTGTACCTTTCCTCCGTGGCCCATGCTGGGAAGAATGATTCAGGGGTTGAGCATCCATAGAGGAATAGTTCTTCTGGTGGCACCAGATTGGCCCAGGAGTCCATGGCATGCAGATCTGTGGCGGCTACTGGTGGACTTTCCCCCTTCAACTACCGGCACTCAGGAATCTGTTGCGACAGGGACCTGTTCTTCATGAATATCCGACTTGATTTTGTCTTATAGTATGACCCTTGAGGGGGCTCGCTTGCTGAAGCGTGGATACTCTTCTGCAGTGATTTCCAATTTGCTATGAGCAAGAAAGTTCTCCACTTCCTTAGCCTATGTGCAGGTTTGGTGAGTGTTTGAGGCTTGGTGTGAAGATTGAGGAGTACTTCCTCATTTAGTTAAAATCCCACTCCTTTTGGAATTTTTGCAGGATGGATTGAATAAAGGGATGACCCTTACTTCCTTAAAGGTACAAGTAGTGGCTCTTGCCTGTTTCAGGGGTCAGGTGAATGGTGAATCCTTATCAGCTCATCCAGATGTGGCTCGTTTCTTGAGAGGAGTGAAACATCTTCGTCCTCCCTTGCAGTTACTGGTATCCTTGTGGAGTCTTAATCTGATTCTGGATTTCTTGGCAGGCCCTACATTTCATCCGATGTGTAGCCTTTCCTTGCGGTTACTAACCTTGAAAATGGTGTTTCTGGACGTTGAATTTCTGAGCTGCAGGCCATATCTTGCTGGGAACCATTCCTTTGGGTGACTCCAGGGGCAATACAGCTCCTTTTTGCCAAAAGCGGTCTCAGATTTTCACTTGAATCAGTCCATTTCCCTGCTGTCTCTGGATAGGGAAAGAGATGCGGAACAATATTACCTGTGGCGGCCCTTAGATGTCAAGAGACATGTTCTGAGGTATCTGGAGGTTTCTAAACCCTTCAGAAAGATGGATCGTCTGTTTGTCCTTCATGGTAGAGGTAAACAGGACGAGCCGGCTTTGCGGCCTTCGATAACTTGCTGGATTAAGGAGGTGGTCATGGCAGTGTATGTGGCTGCTGAAAAACCATTGCCTACTCAGTTTAGGGCTAATTCCACTAGGGCTCAGGCAATATCATGGGCGGAACTTAGATTGTTGTCTCCCGTCGACATTTGCTGAGCTGCAATGTGGTCCTCCTTACATACCTTTTCCAGGTACTATCGTCTGGATGTGTAGGCCCAGGAGGACGCAGCCTTTGCATGTGCGGTTTTCACTGGACCACAGGCAGCCTCCCGTCTTATTCGGGAGTAGCTTGGGTACATCCCACTGGTCCTGAATCCATCTGTCTGGGTGCTAGGAAATGAGAAATTGCTACTAACCTGATACTTTCCTTTTCCTTAATCCAGACAGATGGATTCAGCTTCCTGCCCTTGGCTGCCGAATGATTGTGTTATGGTCCTCCTGAGTGGCTACATGTTCCAGGGGTAACTGCTAAGTGTTAATCCAGTCCCTAGACTAGTGTTAATACATTCCTTGCCTGAGTTCAGTGTTTCCAGTTGGCTGAATATTGACATGGTTATCTGTTTAATCAAGTTTTTGCTAATCTGTCCACAGTTGCTTTTGAAGAGAATACTGACAGGCTGATGTCAGTGCGGGAGTATACATACTGTGACGTCAGTTTGCTCTGTCTCCATCTGCTGGTAGAGGTGCATAACCCACTGGTCCTGAATCCATCTGTCTGGATTAAGGAAAAGGAAATTATCAGGTAAGTAGTAATTTCTCACTTTTTACCCAAGCGACCAGACAAACAAGGGTGGAGAGAAAATGAGAGACTTATGAAAAGAGAATGAAGATCATCAATGTTCGACTATTGGATTGACAGTTTAAGGTTTTGGGAAGTTTGGATTGGGGATATTTTTTCAGCAGATTGGCTGATGCTGGAAGCCACCCTCTAATTGTCCTGCCCTACTAGCGAGGTTATATTGGCTGAGGATAAAGGTGCAAGAGATAGGGGAGTGAGGAGAAGGTTCACCAAGGACAAGGAAACCCTATGTTTTATTTTGGTTATCTGCTGTCTGCTGATTCTCAATTTTTGTGGGTTTCCACCTGGACCCTGTTCTTTATTTTGCAGTAAAGGATTTATCATGAACACCACTTCTGAACTCCTTCTGAATTTTTTCCTACTGATTCCAGTGTAGGGGCTGTTTGAATGGCACTGGGTTGAGTCTTATTTTCCGCCTATTCTACTGGATGATATTGCACCTTGGTGAGGTTTTCTACTTGGATCGTGAGATATGAGTAAGCCAGCAAGAGAGATTATGCCTGGGCCCTGGAAGATAATTATTCATCCCTGTCTGGACTCAAACCAGGACCCCGTAGCACCCCTATTTAAGGATAAAGACCCAGACGAGGGATCCGCTTACCCTAAGATCAATAATCCAAAATTGCCTGCCCATGCTTCCGTCCCCACTTACCTTGTTTGCATATTTTCTGAAATACCTATTTGCCTGGGTACTATGTGTGTGCTTCAGCCTTAGCATTGACCTGCTGGGAACAGGGTCACAAACAATCTCACCTAGAGTTGAGATTACATCCTGCACATTTCCAAATTTTGCAGACTAGAGGATTTGAGGGTTCCTAAAACAGTCCTTGTTTTTACCACAATGTCCAGCAGGTCCCAAACATACTACTGCAGCAGTGCCTGCTGGGGAAGGGGTTGGAGCACTCGCTGATTTATTTATTTGATTTATTTATTTATAAATCACTTATGCTATAGCCCCAAGCGATGCACAAGCTATCATGCACAATAAAAGAGGTAACAACCTTCAAATAACATAAGCAACAGCAGAAGAGTGTGCGTGCTTTTCAGAGAGAGAATATGTGAGTGTATGTATATCAGACAAAGAGACAGTGTGTACATGTGTGTGTGCATCAGAGAGAGAGTGTATATTTGTGTGTGTGTGTCAGAGTGAGCCTGTATGTCCGTGAAAGAATGGGTGAATGTGCTGGCATCTGGATAGGAGACTCAGGCATCGTCCAGGTTACTCTGTTAGTCTTCCACAATATGATGAGTTGTATTTCTATAAATTTCACTCATTTGTGTAATACCAGATCTATATAAACATATTTGCATGTTCAAATTCATATCTGCTAATTATGGGGTGAATTTTAAGAGCTGCTCACGTTAAAAGGCCCATATATGCGTGCATATACTACATGTGTGCGAGCATTGAACGCGTGAAAAAAAAAAGAGTGGAGCTAGGGCATGTCAGGGGCTATCCGGGTTGGGGCCAATATTTAAATCCCATGCCCGCAGCGCACACTGGGCTGTTAATCAAGCTTATTTACTTCTACTCCTGATGAGGTGCAAGTCTGAGGAAAACCCATGTCAGGCCTAAAATAACAGGGTGAGGGGTCTGGATAAACTGAGGAGAGTGCAGGCTGAAGAACCAAAGGAATCTGGATGGCACAGAGAGGATGGGCCAACTGGTGGACCAATTGGTCAAACTGGCTATTTCCTTCACTCTTGCAAGTTTTAAAATCTGCTTAGCTGCACGCACGAAAGCCAGCAGATCCCTAAGGACTACTCCTAGGCCTGACTTCACCTTCTCCTCCATGGATACTGCCCGTCTCCATCAAGCTGGACAATCAGGAGTTTCATACCCTGGCCCTTGTGGACTCTGGGGCTGGTGGGAAGTTTATTCTGAAACAATTGATTGTTCACCTCCGGATTCCCATCATCCACTCCCCATTACCCCTACTGCTTTCTTCCATCCACAGAGAGCCACTCTCTGGTCAGGTCACTCACACCACAGCTCCTATTTTGCTCTCAACAATGCACTCTTATTGGCATGTAATGTTATGCGAGATATAACCACCCCTTGAAAAGCCCTTCTCCATTTTATGTTCTGTTTGTGTGATGAGTGGAGCAGATCGAACCAGCAAGGGGTCGGAATTTCCTGCAGTGGTTTTGTTCCAGATGACATTGAATAAAACCTTTTGGAACAACAGTGTTGAGGTCCCGTCTGTGAAAGAACCGAAGGGGGGCGGGGTGCCCAAGCGCTGAGAAAGGAGGCTGCGCATATTACATTAATATAGCCCGGTGCCTGAACTGGGGTAGCTTGAAGACGGTCAAGCGCAAGGCACTAATGGTTTCTTGCACCTGAACTATGTAGCAGATGATTTCTTCATTCCAAGAAAAAAAAAAAACATCTCTAAATAGATTTTTTGATATTAAAAAAACAACAAAAAAAACAGGGCTAGCTAACAGTAGAGTCTCTTGAGGAAGATATGCAGTGATGCCTCCGGTAGGTACAGATTACTAATGAAGAGCATGGGCGAGAGAGAGCTAATTATGCCAGCAATCAGAGACCGACAGCCTTCCCCAGGCCCGCCGGTCCCATTGTTCCCTAAGCCTGGCCGCTGCTGTTTTTCTCTTCTGCGGGAGCCACTGTCAGCGGAGCCCAGAGTAAAATATGGCTGAACTGTTGAATGTTTCCATTAAGCGCAGCCCTCAGAGGACGCATAAAAGTGACGCGTCTTTGTATGTTTTCACTATTTGCAAAACAATTTAAGCAACAGCCCGCTTTGACTGGAGGGATGTTTTTGTTCTTTTCCCTGGCCGGTCATCTGTTATCATTAAAATGTCATTTCTCGCTGGGAAAGGGGAGTGCGGAATCACTTAAATCACGGACAAAACTGTTTCTGGTGCTTGCAAAAACAATAAGGCCCATGGTGTCAGCGCCCCAGCTGAGGAGAGAGGGGGGGGGGGGGGATGCTTGCTACAAACCGAAGAAATGGGAGCCAGAGGGCAGAGCTTTCGTGCAAAAGTTGGGTGGGGGTTATCCTTATTTAAGGAACTACCCATGCTCTTCAGGCATCCCTGGTCATGCACTGCCTTTTCAGGATTTGCTCCAGTGAACAAACGACTGTTAGGATATGGTGACGGCATTGCACAGTAAGGGCCAACAATGGAAACATTTTCCATCTACGCCATTCCTCTCCGGAGCTTTTACCAGCAAAGCGTCTCTGAACAATAAGGCGCATGGATGAAAGTGCCCGAGAGGAAGCCCGGGAGGCGGCAGGAAAGAATGGGAAGGGGAAACGTAATGTGAGGCCCCTTTGGGATCATCACGATTAGCCCTAGTTGGGAACCCTGTGAGCTAGGATAGGAAAGGTAGCGGAGGGAGGGGGGCTGTGTTTCTGAACAGCTCCCTCACTGACGGGCCGATAACAGAAAGAAGCTCGGGAGAGCCGACGCTCGCACAGGCCAGTGTCCTGGGCACGCGATTCAGCATCAGCCCCCATGCAAATGAGGGCCCACGGTAAAAGGAGGTGCTAGGGACACCAGCGCGTCCCTAGCGCCTCCTTTTTGACAGAAGCGGCAGCTGTCAGCGGATCTGACGGCCGACGCTCAATTTTACCGGCGTCCGTTCTCGAACCCGCTGACAGCCACGGGTTCGGAAAACGGGCGCCGGCAAAATTGAGCGTCCGCCTTCCAACCCGCAGGCAGATTTTTAATTTTTTTTTTATTTTGGGGGCCTCCGACTTACTATCGCTATGATAGTAAGTCGGAGGGTGTACAGAAAAGCAGTTTTTTACTGCTTTTCTATACACTATCCCGGTGCTGGCCGAAATCAAAATGTGCGGCTTGGCTGCACATTTTGCTTTCTGTATCGCGTGGGAATAACTAATAGGCCCATCGACGTGCATTTGGATGTTGCGGGCGCTATTAGTTAGTTTTTTTTGGGGGGGGGGGGGGGAGGGGTTGGCCGTGCATTTTCGACGTGCTATTACCCCTCACTGTATAAGGGGTAAAAATAGCGCGTCGAAAATCCATGGCCAAACCAGGGCTAACAGTCCGCTGGAGCGCACTTTACTGTATCGGCCCGTGAGGTTGCTGGAACGGCCGGGCCCCCTGCTGTTTATAAAAGCAGCCGGCAGCATTGCTAGATGTGGCATTTTGGTCAAGAGTTAAGAGACAGCAGGAGTGTTTTCCTTGACTTGTTCCCCTGCTTGGATGCTGGGTTTCTCAGCCCGGGCCCATGCTCTCCTGGGAAGGGGTCAGTGCCTGCCTGGGTGATTAAGATTTTTGGATGGGTTTTTTTTTTTTTTAACTTGTAGGGTTTTCTCCTGTGAGAGACCTGGTAACCCTGGCTGGAGGAATTCGGGGTCTTGGCCAGCTAGGTTAGATCAGGAGGCAGGGAAGATGCCATATGATAACTCGCTGCAGGAGGATTCTAGATTTTTGTACCTTTTGTGTGAAGATTTTTTTCTGAGCTCCCAGGATGAGGTTTTTGGCCGCCCTTCCTGCCTGAAGAGGGGATTTCCGCAGAGAGCTGTGGTGTTCCTGGCTACTGGACTTTTCTTATTAATACAACTGTAGAAAAGAATCATGAGTAACCCCTAAATATCTCCTCAGAGGACACCCCACGTGGTGTTCACCCTGGGAGGGGAGACTGCGCAGAGACTGGCATTAATTCGCCAATTAGTACTTTTGGAAGGGGTTTTCCATCCCATCTAAGGATGCCTGGCCTGACTGGGAGCTTTGCTTATCTAAACTACAGAGCATGAACATAAGAAGTTGCCATGCTGGGTCAGACCAAGGGTCCATCAAGCCCAACATCCTGTTTTCCAACAGAGGCCAAACCAGGCCACAAGAACCTGGCAATTACCCAAACACCAAGAAGATCCCATGCTACTGATGCAATTAATAGCAGTGGCTATTCCCTAAGTAAACTTGATTAATAGCAGTTAATGGACTTCTCCTCCAAGAACTTATCCAAACCTTTTTTGAACCCAGCTACACTAACTGCTCTAACCACATCCTTTGGCAACAAATTCCAGAGCTTTATTGTGCATTGAGTGAAAAAGAATTTTCTCCGATTAGTCTTAAATGTGCTACTTGCTAACTTCATGGAATGTCCCCTAGTCCTTCTATTATTCAAAAGTGTAAATAACCAATTCACATCTACTCGTTCAAGACCTCTCATGATCTTAAAGACCTCTATCATATCCCCCCTCAGCCATCTCTTCTCCAGGCTGAACAGCTCTAACCTCTTCAGCCTTTCCTCATAGGGGAGCTGTTCCATCCCCTTTCCCTGCTTTATGCTCAGAGATGCTTGCATAGACAAATTGGAGAACTGTAAACTTCATCTTATCAAGCCAAGAACTGTTGTGAAAGTACCATTTCTAATATTTAAGAAGTCTGACAGTAAAGATTTAATTTTGGACACTCGATCTTAACCTCCAGAGTCTTTTGTGGCACTCACATCCTTTGAAGTGAATAGAGACCTGTTACCCCCACCAGGGCAACAAACTGAGAGACGCCCCAGCCATCTTAGCTCCTGGAGGATTTAGTCCTCCCCCCCATTGGAAAAGAACCCTTGGATTGTGTTGGAGTGGGAGAAATTAAAAGGATTGGCCCTGGGACCCTCATGTTCCCCTGGCCCCTAACTGGAGAGGAGGTTACAATAGTAATTTTTGTTTTTACACAACAGGAGGTGCTCACATTTAGAGAGTGAGCTCTGCATGCCACTTTTCTTTGGTGTACAGATGTACATACTAGATGTCATGCTCCAGGAATGGGAAACCTTGGGCCACTGCTAAGTTGACACAGCCTTGGCCCTAACAGCTGGCAGCTGACACGCCACCAGGCAATGTCTTCCATCTGGTTGGCCCCCTTCCCCTTGGGTTGAGACCACAGGTTCTGGCAGTCAGCAGAACTTCTCTGGCAAGGTGCAGGAGATAAGGAGTCAGACAGCACCGAGAACAGGCAAGGGTAGAGAGCTAGCAATATTAGTGTCCAAGCAGGGGTTGAAGCAGGCAGAGATCAAGCAAGTTCAGAAGGCAGTCTGAATCGGCAACAGAACAACAGTCCAAGGAAGGCTGACCAAAAGCAAAGCAAGGCAAGAGAACAAGGCAGGGTGGAGAGGTAAGGCAGGACAGGGCAGAAGCAAGGCTAGAAAAAACAGGAACATCACAAGGCAAGACTGGACAAAGTCAAGGCTGGGCCAATAGCAATGTAGCACCAACGACTAGCACAGAAGAATCTGCTGCTGAGGAGATGGCTGATTGCAAGGGACTTCCTTATATACCTAGTCAAGATGTGATGCCATTAGCCAACACCCAGGAAGTTCCAGCCGCAGGGCCTATAAGAAGAACTCAAGGGTGCAGGAAGTTCTATACATGGCCCTTAGATGCAGCATGGTTATGGGACGATATGCCAGAAGTGCTTGGAAATAAGGGGAATTGAGCCCTTCCTCAGGACTGCCCTTCTGGTTTCTATAAATTATATCCTCGACTTCACACAGACAGCCATTTTCACCATAGACAAATTGCGTGTTAAATCGTAACTTCTACCAATTTTCTCACTTAGATATCCCATATAGCTCCAAATAATATTTTAAATACTATTCTTTAGGGCGGCAAGCCAGCCTCATATCAGCCGGTATATAATTTATAGAAAAACAGAAGAGATTAGGCTTTTACTATTAGAGTATCATGTTTAAGAGTATCCTCACAGAGTTCAACAAATATGTAGGGGTGTGTTGGAATCAGCAAGCGGGATATCGGGAGGATTAATTTCGGTATCGACAATATGTTATATGAAGATCTATGTTTGCACAAACAAATTTATTGAACTTTGTTATAATTGATGGTGTGATTAGTTTTCTAATTTGTTGTCGAAACTAGGGTCCTAGTAGGGGTAGTCAGGTTAGTTGGGTTGCTGTGAATACTGGGAGGATTTTAATGTAACATGTAATTTTTGGATATAAAAGTTTATTAATGTTTTTGATGCTGTTTCATTATATGTAATAAATGCTTAAAATTGGTACCACTTTGGTTTTGTTGTGGATTATGTATAGTAATGGTGCTATCTTCTTTATATGTTACTGTGGTGGTTACTACCCTTAACCAATAAGCCTGATACTTTGGATGCAACTCCAACATTGCTCTCTGCTTCAACGGCAAGAGGTAATGGGGAATTGGTCTCTGTTATGCCTGTCGGTCGCAGATGGCTGCGACCTCTCATGCTCATCCCTTTTTTTTTCTCCGCTCCATCTAGTCTAGGAAGAGTGGCAGTGTCTGCTAGTTCGTGCCGACCTCTTCGGCGTTCCCGGGACAACGTGGGTGCTGCCGGCCGCCATCTTGGACCTGGAGTTACCTAGGTGCGTGCGCAAGGGCCTTATTTGAATACGTCATGGCGGGAACCTCAGGGGCTTCCCTACCCGAAGATGTCAACCCACTAGCATATTTAATGGAGCCAGCCCTTGTCTTCCTCGAGTTAGCAAGGAGTTCAGTCTTGCTGTACTCTGCTCATTCAAGGACTTCCTGTTCCTGTTACAGCTTTGGTAATTGGATCCTCTGAGTACCCGCTCCTTGGGGGCTCCCCTGTGTTCACGGCTATCCGCTCCTCGGAGGGCCTTCCTGCCTATCTACTGTTGATCTGCTTCTCTGATCTACTTGCTCCAGGAACCACCTACTGTGAGGATTTCTACAGACATCATCATTTCTGGATAACACTGAGGAGCCTACGCGGTGTACCCCAATCCTCGGGTCACTACCGCCCTTCTTCAGTGAAAGTATATCTTCTTTCCTACTCTGCAGTATTCCTGCTCATCATCTGCATGGGACTGCGTTCGTGTTTGGCATCATGCGAACATAAGAACATGCCATACTGGGTCAGACCAAGGGTCCATCAAGCCCAGCATCCTGTTTCCAACAGTGGCCAATCCAGGCCATAAGAAACCTGGCAAGCACCCAAAAACTAAGTCTATTCCATGTTATCGTTGCTAGTAATAGCAGTGGCTATTTTCTAAGTCAACTTAATTAATAGCAGGTAATGGTCTTCTCCTCCAAGAACTTATCCAATCCTTTTTTAAACACAGCTATACTAACTGCACTAACCACATCCTCTGGCAACAAATTCCAAAGTTTAATTGTGCATTGAGTGAAGAAGAACTTTCTCCGATTAGTTTGTGCCACATGCTAACTTCATGGAATGCCCTCTAGTCTTTCTGTTATCTGAAAGACTAAATAACCGATTCACATCTACCCGTTCTAGACCTCTCATGATTTTAAACACCTCTATCACATCCCCTCTCAACCGTCTCTTCTCCAAGCTGAAAAGTCCTAATCTCTTTAGTCTTTCCTCATAGGGGAGCTGTTCCATTCCCCTTATCATTTTGGTTGCCCTTCTCTGTATCTTCTCCATCGCAATTATATCTTTTTTGAGATGCGGCAACCAGAATTGTACACAGTATTCAAGGTGGGGTCTCACCATGGAGCGATACAGAGGCATTATGACATTTTCCGTTTTATTCACCATTCCCTTCCTAATAATTCCCAACATTCTGTTTGCTTTTTTGACTGCTGCAGCACACTGAACCGACGATTTCAATGTGTTATCCACTATGACGCCTAGATCTCTTTCTTGAGAGGTAGCACCTAATATGGAACCTAACATTGTGTAGCTATAGCATGGGTTATTTTTCCCTATATGCATCACCTTGCACTTGTCCACATTAAATTTCATCTGCCATTTTGATGCCCAATTTTCCAGTCTCACAAGGTCTTCCTGCAATTTATCACAATCTGCTTGTGATTTAACTACTCTGAACAATTTTGTATCATCTGCAAATTTGATTATCTCACTCATCGTATTTCTTTCTAGATCATTTATAAATATATTGAAAAGTAAGGGTCCCAATACAGATCCCTGAGGCACTCCACTGACCACTCCCTTCCACTGAGAAATCCTACCAACATCTACTCTACAGACTTCCTCGGCATACCCCACTCCGTAGGCCACTACCGGATCTGTAGCCTGAGGTGCCTACTCTCGCCAGAGGGGATCTCCGGCGTATCCCGCTTCACGGGCCACTACCGGATCCTCTCCACTGTGTCTCATTCTGGGTAACCCCCATTGCCCAGGACTGTGCTTCCTTATTGCTATACTGTGGACATTACTTTCCTTCCTATTTAATAAAGGTTCTGTTTCTAGCTGTGTGCCAACCACTGAGACTGTGCCTGCTGACGGTGAGGCTCACAAGGCTCCTCCCTGTGGGCGGAGACATCGCTCATCTCAGCCCAGGGGTTCACATCCTTCCCTAAACATAACAGACTCAGAAAGCAACCAACAAGGGCCCTGACTTTGATGGTTTGGGATACTAAGTATGGGGGTGACCTACAAGCTTGCTGGGCAGACTGGATGGATCGTTTGGTCCTTTTCTGCCGTCATTTTCTATGTTTCTATTACAATGAATAAACAATGTATGACTGATCATTACAAATATATGGGAGAAACAGTAGCTTTGCAAAGAGAAAAATAATGATGTCAATCAGTTGGTTTGTGTAAACTGTAACATGTTAAAAACAAAAATGTTATATTATAGAATTAGAATTGAATGCTTGACATGCAGGGATGTAAAGTGAACGGGTGATGGTTGCGCCAAGGGAGTGTCACGTCCAGCATTCTAATCCGGGATGCCCAATTCCAGTTTTGAAAATCATAGGTATCTGTTACCATAGGCACTAGGTTTGTGGGTGTTCCTCCGCTTGCCAACTCCGATCAGCGGTAGCTGTGAGGATGGTGGTGGTGAAGGTCAGAGAGCTGATCAGAGATTAGAGGGGAAAGATTGGGGTGGGCAAGAGGCAGGGGGGGAGAGAAACCATCCCCTCTCAATAACAGGGGTACTCATGCAGTTATGTTACCCATGAAGCTGACATGTCTGTAACTATTTTCCTGTGAGAGCACATGCAAAAGACAGGTGCTGGCACCCCAAGTGACTTAGCAATAACCTTCACGCAGGCCAGTGCTGCCAGCAGATGGAAACCCACATCACCTCTTGCCCGTGTCCCCAGGAGGTGAAAGGGTTATGCGCCATCCGCATGGAAGATTTTGTCAAGCAACGGTTCAATGCAAAGTTCTCCATGGCAAACATTGCCTTTGGAAAACTTTCTTGGAAAGAGCTCGAGGAAAGTTGATGACTAAAGGTGGGGCAGGCATGGAATGAGTGGAAACTTGGCTCGGGAGACGCACAGAATTGGAAACAAAAGGAAGAGAATAAGGCAGCAATGGATGACAGAACACAGCAATGCTAAGTATGTCGCTGCCACGTGCCAAATATTGGAAAACTACTAATGCATTCCAGCATTGAAGAGCAGGACCAGGCACGGAATTACTCAATCGCAGCAGTTCATTTCAATTCTAACCAGGGCTGAGCCCATTTATTCATTTTTTTCAAAGCAAATCTCATAAACTTTGGATAATTCTTGCACTCAAATTATTCATGGGCATTGAACTAACTCAGATGCAAACGTCTATGCCATAATTAAAACGGGACACTTTTTGAATATTTCATGTTACAATTTGGATATTTAACTATTTGTAAAGCTGCTAGGAAGGTAGGAAGAGGGCAGGAGATTTCTGTGCATACTCACATGATGAAGAGTTGATTTCAGTAGCTAAGTTTAGGTCGGGGTAGGCGCTCCGGTCCTTGGTTGGCACACACAGGTCTGCTTTTCAGGGATATCCACTATGAATATGCATGAGATACAATGGAGGCAGTGCTTGCAAATAAGACTCATGCATATTCATCGTGGATAGCCTGAAAACCAGACCTGTTTGCAGCACTCAAGGACCAAAGATGCCCGCCTCTGGTCTAGGTTAAGGTTCTTATTAAGCAGCCCTCACTGAGATAGAAACAAGGAATTGTCTGTGGCCAGTCCATGCAAATGTTTTACTGTGATTGATAAAGGACAATTTGCTTTCGGAACACAGTTCCTAGTATTACAGTAGATGACAACAGAAAAAGAGCACTGCTTCCATCCGGTCGGCACAGTTTTTCTGGCCTTCATTGCCAAGGATTTATTCCATATCTCAGCCATGGAAGCTTGACAGCTTGTATTAAATCTCCCCTTATCTGTGGACAGAGATGGGGCACGAAGTATTACTGCAGGGAGGCTGTTCCAGGCAATCAATGCAGCAAGATGTATGCAAACTGTGGAGTCATGAGCTGGCAAGGAGGAAGAAGGGTACATATGATAAACAGAGTTCTCAAGGAAGGGTGGATGAGGCATTTAACCATAATACATAAGCAATGACATATAGGATTCAATAGTGAGAATCCTATATGTTATTATTGAATGACATATAGGCATATGGATTCACAGAAATGAGAATCCATAGGCACAGAATGAGAAAAAAGTCATTTCTGAATAAGCCCCATAAGTTAAAAAGGTGAGCAGACCTCTGAATATGGTCAGCAGAAGGAGGAAGAGAGAGAGAAGCAGCAGAGAGATTGATTCTTGAAGGCCTATGGATGCCATAGTGCGACTTCTCTGTGTGGCCTTCCAGTTTTCCTCCTGCTCCTTTGACCTTCTAGGAGATTGGGAGTGACCTCTGGGGCTGTCTTGTCATGACCCCTTCATTCATAGCTGTTCCCCTGTGCCCCACCCATTTTTAACCCCGTCCTGCCTAACTCCGCCATGACATGGCAGCGACAGTCTTCTGAGTGAGAAGCGCAAAACTGTGGCTTCCTCCCCAACCAGCCTAGGGAATGAAAGGCAGGCTGCAAAGTCAAAGCAGATTTCCTGAATGGCAGTTGTACAGCTCCACTGCTGAGCCACTGGACTGACTCCAGCAGCTTCTTTTAAGGACTCACTCTCGGGTGCCTGGCGATGGAGTTAGAACCTGGGTCAATAAAGCTGTTTCAATGAGTAGACTGCCCTGCTAGCCTCACACGGTTTCAGCCTTCCTTTCTTTTTCAGAAGCAGATTTTTATGATGACATGAGACTCTTAAGGCTAAGGGTTCCTTTTTAAAATCAACACTCTACAATTTTTCCTGGACCTTTAAGAAAGATATAGCTTATAAGAGTGTTGTCTGCTCTGAAAGACGGAGCCCAGCTCTTTTCAATTTATAAACGTAACCACTGCTTAGTTGAGGACTCCCATGCCAGAAATATTTTGGTAGTTTAGTACTACTGGGGGTCCATATTCAGCCAGTGAGCGGCTAGTTAAGTTAGCTGGAAACACCTAACTGGTATGTGATGTGTCTGCTATTTTGAAATATTTTATTGCTGTTTGGAAAAGTTTAAAATGTTTATACGAGTTCATAATTATTGATTGCTGTTATATTCATCATCTGTTTAGAAATATTATTTTTATTAGTATGGCTTTACTATTATGATGTTTTATATTTCTTGATTTTATTGTTTGATGTTTTAAGAGGAATGGTGGCATTTGTTTTTCCATTGTTGTGCAATATACAGAGTCTGGCTTGTTGTGGTTTCCAGTTCGGTTTTTTGTTTTTTTTTTAGAATTGCACAAGTGAACACAGTAAAGGATTAATACAACAAAATATTGTTACATACAGACAGTGAAACCATCCGCCAATATATACAGCAAATATGAACCAGAGTACATAAATATTACATCAAGATGCCCCCATGACTACCAAACAAAAAAAGGAAGGAGGGGGGAATGCCCCGGGTTCTCCCTTTTACTCAGCCATGACATCCTGACTTTGCCAATACCAGTAAGGATTGCAGACTGTATCATAGTGATCCATTTTATCATTTAACATACTGGTCAGATTCTCAAGGTCTGCAATCTCTGCTACCTTTGTTTTCCAACACTCTACCATTGGTGATCGTTTCCAAAATTCGGCTATGGTAAGGCGAGCTGCGTGCAATAGGTGGCCTACCAGCTTATGACGTCCAAGCATGCCAGATCTATTTGGCCACCATCCTATTAACAAATGGAGAACTATATTATTACAGTGCACACTGGTGTCTGGTATCACCAATACGAGCTATAACCATAGGTTGCGTGCTCCCAAATAAAAATCTTCTTGCATTTTTTACATTTCTATATCATGACATTTTTCATGATATAATGTACCAGTGTACATTGTAATAATATAGTTCTCTGTTTGATGATTGGACTTGCAAGGCCACGTGGTTTGTGGTTTGCGCCATCCTATTAACCCCCCTGGGCGGGAGTCAAAACTAATCGCTGATGACAAATACATTCAATATGGGACTGAATCTCTGCCCAAAAAGATGGGACATGGCTGCACGCCCGCCACATATGGATGTACGTTCCATCGCGACCACACCCGCTCCAACATCCTTTTCCCACTGCACTGAATTGGGCGAAACGCATAGGAGTGTAACATAACCGGTGTAATAATTTAAATAACAGTTCTTGACCCTTCCCAGATATAATTATCTTGCGAGATCTTTTCCAAATTATTTTCCAATCTCTACTCTCCCAGGTCGCTCCCAGTTCAGCGTTCCAGGTCTGGATCAGACCGTTCGATATCTCATGCACTCCAGACCCAGCCTGTATTGAAACATATAGGACAGGTATTAAGTGCCTCGCCCGTATTTTACAACATACCACACCTTCCACCTCGTCGCACTCCTCCTGAATTGCTCTGACCTCTAGTTTTTTAACAATATCTTTACGGAACTGCCCTGGGAGAGGGCGATATTTGAAATTCCTCCGCCAAGTCTGTAAAAGCGTTTAGCTCTCCGTCCTCCACCAATTGACCTAAGTATTTTAAACCTCTCGTGCCCCATTCAATCATATCAGGAGGGAATGTACACTGTGAAAGCTGTGGGTTATCCCATAAAGGAATCATGTATGAGTGAGAGTCTTATGAGGCATTGAACAAGCCTCCAAACCCGGCTTAAAGTATGTGCCACAATGTTATTATCTCGCATAGCAGACCCTGAGGGTATTCGAGGTGGGAGGCATATACAGAAGAGACGCCAGGCTGCACCCTCTGGCAGCCTGCCTTTCCATATCTAACCATGTTGGCGAAGGGTCAACCCCCCTCCCCATTCCCGTAAGCAAACCAGACGACAGGCCCAGTAACACCACTTAAACTCCGGTAGACCCATCCCTCCCAGATTCCTATGCTTAATCAATTCCGAATATTTTAACCAAGGTGGTTTCCCCTGCCAGAGGAAACTCACTAGGGTACTTTTAAGGGTTCGAAGGACTGAGAGAGGAATATCGCAGGGCAGATGCATAATTATGTAGATTAAACGAGGTAGAACTGCCATTTTTACTACATTTACCCTGCCTTGTAAATAAATAGGTAATTGCTTCCAATGTTCTAAATCTGTGCAGATCGTAGCCAATCTTGGAGCATAGTTGTCCTTATACAGACTGGAAATATTCTTAGAGATCCACATCCCCAGGTACTGGAACCCATCGTGGGCTTTCTGCAGGAGATCAATGCCCTGCATACTTTGATTTTCCATTGCAAGGAGCATTATCTCAGATTTGGAGCAATTAACCTTGTAACCTGACAGAGAACCATATAAATCAATCTAGTGGCTGACGCAGAGCTGTGATAGAGCTGGATACATCTGTCAAAAATAAAGAGAGAGACAATCATGAAAGGGTATGATATGTGCAGAGAGAAAAGAAAGGCACAAAAAATTAAAATAGGGATTAAAATTAAAAAAGGAAAGACATAACAAAATAGGAACAAAAATGTATCCACAAACAAAAATGTTATTCTGTAAATAAAAGTGTGTGTGAGATTCAAGATTTCATCTGACGTAGCCTTTTTTTTTTTTGTCTTTATTAATTAATACAAAACATGTTAATTTATGCAAATGAGCCCCAGAGTCTTAAGAACTCGTGCCGCTGACTTTTCAAAGCCTGGATGCAGTATGGACTCCTGGGCGGCTGCTGCTGCTGCCGGAAAGCAGAGGCTGCGGTCATAGTGCAGAGACGTTTCAGAGGAGTCAGCAGATCTGTAACTGCACAACCTGAGAGAGATACTGGCAGGAGCCCCAGCCACTGCCTCATCTCCCCCGGACAGGGCCGCCATAAGTACTGCAGCAGGACGGGGCAAAACCACCGGACATCAAGATTTATGGCACAAGTGTAACCGGACTTCTGGATTTATTAGTGAGAAAAGCTGGTGGAGAGGCGAGAGAATGAGTAATCCCAGAATGTATCCAAACAGATCGCAGAGCCATATATAACCATGATATATACAGTACAGAGCAGAGAGCGGATGATGATTTAATGTGGAAAAAGTTTATTTATACACACTGCGCCCCCTCAGGCCCAAAACAGATCAAGATTTATTCAGGCGATGCTTGACAGTGAGGTGATGTTTGTCAATGACCGACTTCACCATTTATCCAGAGATCCCTTACTGTTACTACAGTAGTCCCTGATGGGGGGGAATCTAGCCAGCAGAATCACCCCAATACACACAAATGGGGTTGGCCAACCGGCTCCAGATTTTCAGGACGGGTTGAAACAGTCCTGGTTTTACCCCATTGCATGCTGGGACTTATCCTGATTTCCCTATTGCATTCCCTGGGGAAGAGTAAGCCTATAAGTCCCTGCGTGCAGGGGAGTAAAACCAGGACTGGATCAACCTGTCCTGAAAATCTGGAGCCGGTTGGCAACCCCGTACACAAATTAACCTGGCTCAGAGGGGCAAGCTTAAGCAAATGTGTCTCATGAATATTCATTTTGAATATCCTGCCGAGCAGAGCCGACAGTGGCACATGGGGGGCAGGTCTTGGGGGCTCGCTGTACTAGCATAGGTGCAGTGCTGCTAAGAGCTGAACACCAAATTGCTAGCAAGAGATTCAATTCCAGGGCAACTGTAGATGGGGATTTGCATGGGTAAAAAGTGTTTTTCCTGCATGCATTCCCTGTCTGAAACTTGCCCCACCCCATGACGAGCCTCGTTCCTCGAGGAGCATAATTTTATACACGTTGCCGTAATGGCATTTTCGGGTGGTTAGGTCAGGGGGAGAAATCTTATGCACATTGTTTGGGGGTTTTCAAAACTATGCACGTAGTTTTGATCAGGAAAAAAATATCCACAGAAAAGGCAGGTGCCGGTAATTTTTCCTGAGGCAGTGTTCAGAGCAAAAGAACGCAAGTGCTTTTAGTTTGAAAGCCGGGGCAAAGTAAAAATAAATAAATAAATAAATAAGCCCGCGGATTATGCAGTAAAGCGGGTAGTTTAAAAATTGCCTCCTATGTAGTTAAAACAGACAGAGTAGCGAGTAGTTAAAACAGACATTGCAGGAGGACCTTGCAAGACTGGAAGATTGGGCATCCAAATGGCAGATGAAATTTAATGTGGACAAGTGCAAGGTGTTGCATATAGGGAAAAATAATTTGTGCTGTAGTTACACGATGTTAGGTTCCATATTAGGAGCTACCACCCAATAAAAAGATCTAGGCATCATAGTGGATAATACTTTAAAATCGTCGGCTCAGTGTGCTGCAGCAGTCAAAAAAGCAAACAGAATGTTAGGAATTATTAGGGAGGGAATGGTTAATAGAACGGAAAATGTCATAATGCCTCTATATCGCTCCATGGTGAGACCGCACCTTGAATTCTGTGTACAATTCTGGTCACCGCACCTCAAAAAAGATATAGTTGTGATGGAGAAGGTACAGAGAAGGGCAACCAAAATGATAAAGGGGATGGAACAGCTTCCCTATGAGGAAAGGCTGAAGAGGTTAGGGCTGTTCAGCTTGGAGAAGAGACAGCTGAGGGGGGATATGATAGAGGTCTTTAAGATCATGAGAGGTCTTGAACTAGTAGATGTGACTCGGTTATTTTCACTTTCGAATAATAGAAGGACTAGGGGACATTCCATGAAGTTAGCAAGTAGCACATTTAAGACTAATCGGAGAAAATTCTTTTTCACTCAACGCACAATTAAACTCTGGAATTTGTTGCCAGAGGATGTGGTTAGTGCAGTTAGTATAGCTGGGTTCAAAAAAGGTTTGGATAAGTTCTTGGAGGAGAAGTCCATTAACGGCTATTAATCAAGTTTACTTAGGGAATGGCCACTGCTATTAATTGCATCAGTAGCATGGGATCTTCTTAGTGTTTGGGTAATTGCCAGGTTCTTGTGGCCTGGATTGGCCACTGTTGGAAACAGGATGCTGGGCTTGATGGACCCTTGGTCTGACCCAGCATGGCAATTTCTTATGTTCTTATGTTCTTACCTGTAAGGGGTGCTCTGATCCTTACTTTACTGAGGAGATGCTGGTATCAATCTCAGACAGAAAGGCTGCAAAACACATCCAAAACGCTGATGTAATACAAACATAGAAAATGTGAGAAAGACACACCGAGATAAATATTTTATGCACAGAATCCTTTTTGAAATGTCTTCCTTGGTAATGAATTGGAACTTAAGATTTATCGAGTGTCTACATTCTTTGCACATGTGCTAACATGATCCATTCTGATGCTGTATTTCATATTATTTCTCAGCTGAAAAGTGTGTGTGTCTGTGCCGCATACTTTAGGATTAATTAGAAACAAGTGATGAAAGGAGGAGAGAGGGATCAATATTTTTTTTTTTAATGTTTGTTTCAATCTGTGTGAATTAATAATGAGATTTGTTTTATTTACACTTTTCAGCCACCTCCATTCATGTACTGCAGGCATTTCCCTATCCACAGAGGGCCTACAAACTAAGCATTTTACCCATAGACACAGAACAGGAGAAAGGTTTTAGTAAATCTGGCCATAAGTTTGTACCTGAGGCAATGGAGTCGGGGAAGTGATTTGCCCAAGGCCACAAGGAATTGTAAGTGGACTTTCAGCCCTGACGTTCCTCTTTTGCAGCCGGCTGCTCTGACCACTAGGCTGCTCTGCCACTTCCAGTATCTCGTAGAAAAAAAGCTAGGCGTGCAAACATAAACAGAGGGACGGTAACTTTGAAACCGCCACGCCAGTGCACACGTGCACACGTTTGCTGGCTCACGCCCAGAGACATGTCCGTTTTATAACATACGTGTGCATATGCGCCCGTGTTATAAAACAGCCTGGACGCGCATACATGTGTGCACAATTTTTAAATGGATGTGCGCATGTGTGCACAAATGCCACGTGTACTGCGTAAGTGGGGGAGTTTTACAAGGAACGCACGCCGGCGCTATTTGACATTTTCCCAGTTAGTTCCCAGTTCTCCCAATTTAGGGATAGGACTTGCAAAAGCCCCCTAATTTAATAGCCTCCCATTCCCCCCTATTAGCCCCAACCCTTAAAACTCTGCCGACTAGCCTAAATGTTTAGGTTTTAAAAGTTACAAGCAGAAGTAAATTTACGCAGCAGGTGACCCGGCACGCGTGAGGACGTGTAAGTATCTAACGTTTTTGGCCACGCCTGGCATGCCCGCACCCCGCCCAGGACACGCCTATGCCCCGCCTCTTTTGAGAAACGTTTCACTTGTGTGCGCAGTGGGAAATAAATGCATCCATGGGTGGCTTATAAAATCCACTCGCTGCACACCGGCCCTAGTTGTGTGCATATCACCTGCTTTTGGTGCGTGCAGGGATTTAAAAATCTATCTAATTTGATTAAACCAGCTTGTGTCCAAAACCTCCAGCATTCCAGAGATCAATATTCAGATAGAGCTGGCTAATAAGCTAGCTGAAGAAGACTTATCCAGCTAACAGCCGGGATATTCAGCGCCGCGGCTATGCTGCTGAATATACCTGAATACATTTAAAGATAGCCAGATAATGTAGCAGGATATGTTTGAATATCGGTATTTATCCGGCTAGGTTAGCCAGATTAGTACCTCCTCCCCCCCAGAGCGCCTCTTTTTTTAATCTGGCTAGATTTCAGCCGCAAGTTGTCATTTAGATGGATAACTTTAAGTTATCTGTCTTAAATGGCTTTTGAATATTGACCTCTCAGGCTTTAAAACCAGATTTGAAAAGAAAGCTGCAACGTAGAGGTTATAGCTCAATCATCTGATGGGAAGTTGGTTTAATCGTGAAGAAAACCTGTTTGTGAAGCCATTGTCACGTTTATGTGATTATCACTCATTCACCCTTACATTTTTTCTTGCCTGCTCATGGCAATTTCCATTTTCAAACATAATCACTGCCAAAGTTTGACTTTCTAATTACTGAAGTGCCTAGATTTGTGCAAACTTTCTTGCATGAGAATCACTCTCTCATTTGTTTGGTCCAATGGTTTCTGACTCCAGTCCTCATAGCCCCCAGACAGACCTGGTTTTCAGAATAACCAAAAGTATGAAAATTTACCCCGTTTCAGGCAGACCTGGCTGAGGTCATGGGACATGGTACTGAGAACCACAATTTGGGATTATCTCGAGGGTGTCACATATGCAATGCTATAAAATATATGATATTGATTTCTACTTGTCTCTTATTTGTCAGATTTGACAAATGTGATACTACCAGTGTGTGTGATAGTGCTTTTAGCACACAGTGGATAAGAGACACAAACTGATAAGACTTTGGGGGTCATGCAATCAGTTACATAAGAGCTTCCCATAAAATACAATGGGGCAGATTTAAGGACCAGACAAAGGGGGTCATTTATCAAACTGCCGTAAGGCGGTTTCGCATGCGTTAAGGGCTTATCACATGCAAAAACATGTTTAGCTGAGAGAGAGAGAGAGAGAGGCCATGATAGCATGTCCCATGCATACGTATTTATATCCCTAGGATAGGCCCACCTAGTACCTCGAGGTGGGGATTAGATAAGAGTGTAGGGGGTTAGGGGCCACTTTCACATTCTACATGAGACGTACGAACAGAACAGTGGTCTCTTGTGACGATTAGCTGGCCTTCGGAGTGAGGAAACTCCCTCCAAGATGAGATTTGGCCAAGGGTCTCTCAGCCTAGCTTGATGTTACCCAGGTAGAGAGTCCATCAAGGTAGGTTGAGAGACCCTTGCCCAAAACCCATCTTGGAGGGAGTTTCCTCACTCCGAAGGCCAGCTAATCTTCACAAGAGACCACTGTTCTGTTCGTACGTCTCATGTAGAATGTGAAAGTGGCCCCTAACCCCCTTCACCCTTATCTAATCCCCACCTCGAGGTACTAGGTGGGCCTATCCTAGGGATATAAATACGTATGCATGGGACATGCTATCATGGCCAGTCTCTCTCTCTCTCTCTCCCTCTCCCTCTCCCTCTCCCTCTCCCTCTCCAATACCACTTCATCCAGCCTTTAAAACATCATTGTCTTTGTAAATCCATGGTCTGATGAGCTATGAGTGCTAGAGCTGCAAAAAAAGACAGAGAAAAGGAAAAGCCATATTCCAAGATAAGAACATAAGAAATTGCCATGCTGGGTCAGACCAAGAGTCCATCAAGCCCAGTATCGTGTCTCCAACAGTGGCTAATCCAGGCCACAAGAACCTGGCAATTATCCAAACACTAAGGGGCGGATTTTAAAAGGCCGCGCGCGCCGGCACTCCAATTTTGCATAGGCCGCCTGCGCGCGCAAAGCCCCGGGACGCACGTAAGTCCCGGGGCTTTCGAAAAGGGGAGGGAGGCGGTGTTTCGGGGGCGTGCCCCGGCATGGCGCTGGCCCGGGGGCGTGGTCGAGGCCTCCGGACCAGCCCCCGGGACCGGAGGACGGAGCGGGGCTGCCGGCGACGCGCGCAAAGTTAAGGGGGGGTTTAGGTAGGGCTGGGAGTTGGGTTAGGTAGGGGGAGGGCGAAGAAAAGTTCCCTCCGAGGCCGCTCCGAAATCGGAGCGGCCTCGGAGGGAACAGGCAGCTCGTGCTGGGCTCGGCGCGCGCAGGTTGCACAAATGTGAACCCCCTTGAGCGAGCCGACCCCGGATTTTATAAGATATGCGCGTAGCCGCGCATATCTTATAAAATCCAGCGTACTTTTTAAAAATCTGCCCCTAAGAAGATCCCATGCCACTGATTCAATTAATAGCAGAGGCCATTCCCTAAGTAAACTTGATTAGATTTAGATTTATTAGATTTTATATACCGTCACTAAGGACCCATTGTAATGGTTCACAACAAAAATAAAACATCATACTTAGTCTAAAATACATCATTAATAAACCTAAAATACATCATTAATAAACCTAAACTACATCATAAATAATCCTAAAATACTTCATAATAAAATAAAACTAAACATACATCATAAATAACCTAAAAGCAATTAGTTAAGATCAAATCTAAAACATATATGATCTTAAAACCATTGGCAACTACTCAAAACATAAAGTAATGGTTAAAACGAGCAAAAACATTTAACAAATTCATCACTTAACTCTCCAAGCAAGCGCGCTGTCATCAAACTGCAAGAGACAGTAAAATCAAAACATTAAAATCACTCTAAGATTGGCTTGAATAAGCCTCACTAAAAGCCATGTTTTGAGGGTCTCTCTTAAACTGTTTAAAGCTGGACTCTAGCCTAATTGCTGTCAGTAGCGCATTCCAAATTTGGGCCCTGCTGAAGACCAAGCTCTATCTCTCACCTAATTCAAGTGGGCTGATTGCACGGATGGTAATGTTAATAAACCTTTGTTGGCGGAACGCAGATTCTTTGGGGCACGTGAAATTAAAATGGCAGCGTTCAGCCAATCAACCTGCTCACTATAAATCAGATTGATTTTTAAATTTAACCCGGTATTCAATTGACAGCCAGTGTAAGTTAATTAATATAGGGGTGATATGTTCACGTTTCTTTATGCCAGTTAAAATTCTTGCAGCCACATTCGGCAAAATTTGAAGTGGCCGAGTGGTGGAAGCAGGTAAACCTAATAGAAGTGAATTACTGTAGTCCAAAATACCAAATAAAAGTGCCTGTAGTACTGTATGAAAATCATTCTGATCCAGTAAGGGTTTCAGCCGTCTTAACATTAGTAACTTTACATGGTCATCTCTTACTTAATGGCAATGTGTTTTTTTAAAATTGAATCTGGGTCAATGATAACACCCAAGTCTCTAATATTTTCAGCGAGCTTCAGAGTGGTTTGATCTTGCAAAACTATCTGATTAGAGCTTCTGAAGGAAATTTCCTTTCAAGAAAAATTATCTCAGTTTTTTCGATGTTTGACGCCAGTCTCATCTGAGTGAGTACTTGTTTTATGGCCTTCAAATATATTGACATAAGCTTGTACGCGTTATCAACTGAATCCTCTATTGGCAACAAGATCTGGATGTCATCTGCGTATAAAAAATAGGTCAGCCCAAGACCTGACAGCAGATGACACAACGGCAACATGTAAATGTTGAACAGAGACGCAGAGAGTAAAGAACCCTGCGGAATTCCGGTGTTGAGATCGAATTTGTTAGAGCAAGTCTTGTTCACTTGCACTTGAAAAAAACGATTTGTTAAAAAGATTTAACATAGAACATAGAAACATAGAAATGATGGCAGAAGAAGACCAAACGGCCCATCCAGTCTGCCCAGCAAGCTTCACACATTTTTCTCTCATACTTATCTGTTTTTTTAGCTCTTGGTCTATTTCCTTTCCTCCCCCACCATTAATGTAGAGAGCAGTGATGGAGCTGCATCCAAGTGAAATATCTAGCTTGATTAGTTAG
>NW_021821483.1:0-65192 GCF_901001135.1 Rhinatrema bivittatum
CGCCTGCAACAGAGAGAGAGAATGGACAGCGTCAGGGAGCAGGGCCAGCACAGCAGTGGAGCAGGGCGCCTCGCCAGGGCTCTTGGGATAATGCCCGATTGCAGCCCTGGCCCCAAATCTTCAACAAAAGCTGGGAAGAAAATAAGGCGGCCGGCAGTTGTTAATGGAAGGCCCCGACGCGCAGCAGCCAGCAGCGCAGGTAACTCAGTGCACACAGTGCCAGGGGAAAACACAAAAATACCCCACAGATCAACCTCTTACTCTCTCAGGTCAGAACGCAGCCCTTTACCTGCGCGGAGTGAGACAACAGAGCCAGGGAGCTGGCATGACACCTGACACTGCCAGCAAGAGAAAGAGATGAGCAGGGAGACCGGTTCCACCCCAGCACTGTTGCACATCTCTTAGGAGACCGGAGCAGATAAAGAAAGTCACTCAGGCAGCAGGGAATGGGATTTTTTTTTCCCCCACATGACGCTACAGAAGAGAGACAGAAGGGCCCTGTGCCTTCCCACTGCCTTATTAGGCAGAGCCGGCAGCGGCCCCACCCCTGCCCGGGCCTGGCAGGCACCTCGGAATCGTCTTAATATGGTTTTAAGCTTTCGGCTTGCAGGCAAAAATCACCTCGGTCTTCAGAGAAGTAAATTGCATTCTTCTGGTCATTAATGGCTGCCACTCTGAATGCTTTTCTTATTTGCTGATTTAACAGTATTTTCCCCTTAATATCTGCTCTCTAGTGGCTGCCGCAGAAGGGCAGGGAACCGTATTTAGCTCGTTTGCAATGCAGCTCAGTCTGGGTGCCACAGGATAGCACAGCGCGAGCTTCCTGGAAGGACAGAGTCCCGGCCCTTCAGACCGAGAGGACACAGGCTTACATCTAGAGGGCCCTGCGGCGCTCTGGCAGTTAAACCTAAAGACAACCTGAGGGCCCTCTCTGCGCTTCCAAGCGACTCCGCTTCTCAGAAAAACCTATAATCTGTGTCTGTGACTCCGTGAAAAGCTCCTTTGGAGAAGAGGCGCTCCCTTCCAGGTATACCTGTACGGTGCTGCGTACACCTCGGACCTGCCATATTAACGGAAGCAGCAATCGCCAGATGGAAACTAAAATGCCCCACTCGGCCTGTCAGACGGCTTTAGCTGGTTAAGTCCTTTGTTCTTCGGGTTAACGGAGAAACACTGGCTCACTGCTTAGCAACGGCAGAAATCGGGAGGATTCTGCCTCCCTCGGCACAGGCTTTTGGGAAACGTTGGTTACTGAGAATAAGCTGCGGATTAAAAGTGAAAAGCAGGCAGAAGGGGTGCCCCCCCCCCCCCCCCCCGTGAGAGGAGTCCTAGGAGCAATAACCCTCCCCTCCTTCCAGGGAGGAGACCTAAAGCTGCACCCCCTCCACCCCTCCTCCTTACTGAAGGGCCACAGGCCCTGCTGATGTCAGGATGCCCTGCAGCAAACCCGCAACTTCATCAGCCTTTGAACCCAGCAGGGCGTTGGCCACCTGATGATCTTCTCCTCATCTACTGATGGGACAGAAGGAGGTACAGGAGCAGGGCGATCACCACACGCTGCCCAGCAAGAAGGGGGTGGGGGGGAGGGAGAGAGCAAGTATCACAGAGATCTGTGGGCTACGGATTGGGTCCTTGAGCGACTCTGGCGGGACGGGCCATGCATCAGAGCCCTCAGCTTTATTTTAAGTTTGGCGTTAAGCTTATGTCAGGGCACTGCAGCAAGAGGAGACCAAAGCGATTCGCCCAAAATCACCACCAGTGTCATCGGGAGTCAGCTGCTGAGGGGAGGGGGAGAGAGAGAGGCAAGAGGGGAAACTCAGGGGCAATAACCAGATACAAGAACTGCTGAGGGGAGAGGGAGAGAGAGAGGCAAGAGGAGAAACTCAGGGGCAATAACCAGATACAAGAACTGCTGAGGGAGGGGGAGAGAGGGGCAAGAGGGGAAAAGCAGGGGCAATAACCAGAGATACAAGAACTGCTGAGGGGAGGGGGAGAGAGGGGCAAGAGGGGAAAAGCAGGGGCAATAACCAGAGATACAAGAACTGCTGAGGGGAGGGGGAGAGAGGGGCAAGAGGGGAAACGCAGGGGCAATAACCAGATACAAGAACTGCTGAGGGGAGGAGGAGAGAGGGGCAAGAGGGGAAAAGCAGGGGCAATAACCAGATACAAGAACTGATGAGGGGAGGGGGAGAGAGGGGCAAGAGGGGAAAAGCAGGGGCAATAACCAGAGATACAAGAACTGCTGAGGGGGGGGGAGAGAGCGGCAAGAGGGGAAAAGCAGGGGCAATAACCAGATACAAGAAGTGCTGAGGGGAGGGGGAGAGAGGGGCAAGAGGGGAAAATCAGGGGCAATAACCAGATACAAGAACTGCTGAGGGGAGGGGGAGAGAGGGGCAAGAGGGGAAAAGCAGGGGCAATAACCAGATACAAGAACTGCTGAGGAGAGGGGGAGAGAGGGGCAAGAGGGGAAAAGCAGGGGCAATAACCAGAGATACAGGAACTGCTGAGGGGAGGGGGAGAGAGGGGCAAGAGGGGAAAGCAGGGGCAATAACCAAAGATACAGGAACTGGTGAGGGGAGGGGGAGAGAGGGGCAAGAGGGGAAAATCAGGGGCAATAACCAGAGATACAGGAACTGCTGAGGGGAGGGGGGGGGGGGGGAGAGGAGAGAGGCGAGAGGGAGAGAGAGAGGCAAGAGGGGAAAAGCAGGGGCAATAACCAGATACAAGAACTGCTGAGGGGAGGGGGAGAGGGGAAAAGCAGGGGCAATAACCAGAGATACAAGAACTGCTGAGGGGAGGGGGAGAGAGGGGCAAGAGGGGAAAATCAGGGGCAATAACCAGATACAAGAACTGCTGAGGGGAGGGGAAGAGAGGGGCAAGAGGGGAAAAGCAGGGGCAATAACCAGAGATACAAGAACTGCTGAGGGGAGGGGGAGAGAGAGGGGCAAGAGGGGAAAATCAGGGGCAATAACCAGATACAAGAACTGCTGAGGGGAGGGGGAGAGAGGGGCAAGAGGGGAAAAGCAGGGGCAATAACCAGAGATACAGGAACTGCTGAGGGGAGGGGGGGGAGAGAAAGAGAGGCGAGAGAGAGAGAAACAAGAGGGGAAAAGCAGGGGCAATAACCAGATACAAGAACTGCTGAGGGGAGGGGGAGAGAGCGGCAAGAGGGGAAAAGCAGGGGCAATAACCAGATACAAGAAGTGCTGAGGGGAGGAGGAGAGAGGGGCAAGAGGGGAAAATCAGGGGCAATAACCAGATACAAGAACTGCTGAGGGGAGGGGAAGAGAGGGGCAAGAGGGGAAAAGCAGGGGCAATAACCAGAGATACAAGAACTGCTGAGGGGAGGGGGAGAGAGGGGCAAGAGGGGAAAAAGCAGGGGCAATAACCAGATACAAGAACTGCTGAGGGGAGGGGGAGAGAGGGGCAAGAGGGGAAAAGCAGGGGCAATAACCAGAGATACAGGAACTGCTGAGGGGAGAGCGAGAGGGGGCAAAGAGAGGAAAATCAGGGGCAATAACCAGATACAAGAACTGCTGAGGGGAGGGGGGAAGAGAGGGGCAAGAGGGGAAATCAGGGGCAATAACCAGATACAAGAACAGCTGAAGGGAGGGAAAGAGAGAGGGGCAAGAGGGGAAATCAGGGCAATAACCAGAGATACAGGAACTGCTGAGGGGAGAGCGAGAGGCGGCAAAGAGAGGAAAATCAGGGGCAATAACCAGATACAAGAACTGCTGAGGGGAGGGGGAGAGAGGGGCAAGAGGGGAAATCAGGGGCAATAACCAGATACAAGAACTGGTGAGGGGAGGGGGAGAGAGGGGCAAGAGAGGAAAAGCAGGGGCAATAACCAGATACAAGAACTGCTGAGGGGAGGGGGAGAGAGGGGCAAGAGGGGAAAAGCAGGGGCAATAACCAGATACAAGAACTGCTGAGGGGAGGGGGAGAGAGGGGCAAGAGGGGAAATCAGGGGCAATATCCAGATACAAGAACTGGTGAGGGGAGGGGGAGAGAAGGGCAAGAGAGGAAAAGCAAGGGCAATAACCAGATACAAGAACTGCTGAGGGGAGGGGGGAGAGTGGGGCAAGAGGGGAAAATCAGGGGCAATAACCAGATACAGGAACTGCTGAGGAGAGAAAGAGGGGTAAGAGAGGAAAAGAAAGGACAATAAGCAGAGATACAATAATGGGTGAAGAGAGAGGAGCAGGACATAACCAGATACAGTAACTGCCAATGCGAGTCAGAGGGGCAGGGAGGAACAAAGCAAGAAGCACAGACCCTGTGAATATTACATGAGGAGTAGGGATCAGCTCTCCTGACAGCAATACAAAGCATCACTATGCCCTCACCTCCTATGTATCAGTCACAGCACCACCATCATAGCACAGCCTCATCTCACCATCGCAGTATCAGAGAGAGACACACACACGGGTAGGACCGGGAGGGAGTCACCGAGCAGACACTCACCCTGTCCTATCAGAGAGACACACACACACGGATAGGACTGGGAGGGAGTCACTGAGCAGACACTCACCCTGTCCTATCAGAGAGACACACACACGGATAGGACTGGGAGGGAGTCACTGAGCAGACACTCACCCTGTCCTATTAGAGAGGCGCACACACACACACACGGATAGGACTGGGAGGGAGTTACTGAGCAGACACTCACCCTGTCCTATCAGAGAGACACACACACGGATAGGACTGGGAGGGAATCACTGAGCAGACACTCACCCTGTCCTATTAGACACACACACACGGATAGGACTGGGAGGAAGTTACTGAGCAAACACTCACCCTGTCCTATCAGAGAGACACACACACACGGATAGGACTGGGAGGGAGTCACTGAGCAGACACTCACCCTGTCCTATCAGAGAGACACACACACACGGATAGGACTGGGAGGAAGTTACTGAGCAAACACTCACCCTGTCCTATCAGAGAGACACACACACACGGATAGGACTGGGAGGGAGTCACTGAGCAGACACTCACCCTGTCCTATTAGAGAGACACACACACACGGATAGGACTGGGAGGGAGTCACTGAGCAGACACTCACCCTGTCCTATTAGAGAGGCGCACACACACACACACGGATAGGACTGGGAGGGAGTTACTGAGCAGACACTCACCCTGTCCTATCAGAGAGACACACACACGGATAGGACTGGGAGGGAATCACTAAGCAGACACTCACCCTGTCCTATTAGACACACACACACGGATAGGACTGGGAGGAAGTTACTGAGCAAACACTCACCCTGTCCTATCAGAGAGACACACACACACGGATAGGACTGGGAGGGAGTCACTGAGCAGACACTCACCCTGTCCTATCAGAGAGACACACACACACGGATAGGACTGGGAGGGAGTCACTGAGCAGACACTCACCCTGTCCTATCAGAGAGACACACACACAAGGATAGGACTGGGAGGGAGTCACTGAGCAGACACTCACCCTGTCCTATCAGAGAGACACACACACATGGATAGGACTGGGAGGGAGTCACCGAGCAGACACTCACCCTGTCCTATCAGAGAGACACACACACGGATAGGACTGGGAGGGAGTCACCGAGCAGACACTCACCCTGTCCTATCAGAGAGACACACACACGGATAGGACTGGGAGGGAGTCACTGAGCAGACACTCACCCTGTCCTATCAGAGAGACACACACACGGGTAGGACTGGGAGGGAGTCACCGAGCAGACTCTCACCCTGTCCTATCAGAGAGGCACACACACGGATAGGACTGGGAGGGAGTCACTGAGCAGACACTCACCCTGTCCTATCAGAGAGACACACACACGGATAGGACAGTCGTGGCAATACCCAGCACAGGAATAACTTTACTAAAGCAGGAAACCCAATCAGGGCCCTCTCATGCCTACGGTGCCCCGACGCTACGGCAAGTTTTGCCCTCTGCACATCAGCACTTGGGGCACAGGGGACGGTGGAGAGCGCAACCGCCGCGCCGCATCTAACGCCGGTGCTTAAGGTAACGGCCTCTGCAGAGCCAGCACCAGCCCCACGAGGTGGCCGAAATACTCTAAACGCCTGCTCGTCTTCACCAGCCCTGTGCGCGCAGGGCCACACTTACCCGCCTCTCGTCTGTGACAATGTAATTGCGGCCGTGCTTCTTCGTCAGGTGAGGTGCCAGGACGTCAAACCGCCGCCTGAACTCGGAGAACACCATGTGATCGGGATAGCCTGCGAAACAGGGAGCACAGGGCATGGCCCTCCAGATCACCAGCATGCGCCCAAAACGCCAACCCCCCCCCCCCCCCCCCCCCAACCTCCACTGCCTCTGCCTGTCCCCCCTATAACCCTGAGGGGGACAAGAGACAGACCTACCTCAGCCATTCCAGCCCCCTGTCCTTCCCCTGCGCAGGGAAGAGCTAAAAAAAAACAAACCCCCAGAGCCTGCAGACTTCCCTGATGAAAGGAGTTCAGTGACCTCCTTTCCCTAACCTGTCTGCGAACAAATGCACCTGTTCCCATACTTATCTACTGCTCAGGAGAGGGTGAGGGGGGGAGTAGCAGGGGCTGCCAGAGGGCAGCGCGAGGGCACTCTATCACCAGGAGATGCTGTATATGGGGCCTCGATGGTGGAATAGTGGGGGAGGGGGGGGGTGTGCTGCAGGGCTGGAGCAGGGTACGCAGGCAGAGCTGGAAACTTTACCCTGTGCTTGGCCGGGTGAAGCTGAAACATTAGGTTTGTAAAGCGAGTAATTTAATCAGCAGTGAAGCTTTGGCTCCTCGACTGAACTGATCTGGCCATCGATCTGATTTGGTTGTTGGTGCTACAGACGGTGGCAGCAGCGGGAGGCTCTCCCCGTCCCAGGGCTGCATTGATTCGTTTGTTTGAGCTCCTCATTGATTTTGGTTGTGAGGACAGAGGATCTCATTGCAGGCAATAACAAACTCATCGGCTTTGAATCAAGATGTTTGCATTGAGAAAGATCTTATTTAAACACGGGAACAGTAACACTCGCCGAGGACAAACACCGCTGTCCTTCTTCCTGGTTTGCTGGAGGGAAGCCGGTCCCTTCCTAAATATATCCTGGGAGAGTCTGCCTTTCTTGCCGGCCCCCCCACCATGATCCCTGCAAAGGGACTGAAACCTGTCAAGAGATCTGGCTCCTCCCCTGGCACCTGGGAAGCCAGAAAATCAAACCTGCCGCTGCCGGAGGGAGGAGAGTCCAGTTTTGCAGTTTCCCCAGCCTGGCTCGGTGCCGCTGCTGTACTGAGCCCTGCCCTATGCTGAGAGCCGGAAGTGGCAGCGAGCACAGCCTCAGACGCAGGCGACTGATCCAGGCCAGGGCACAATCAAGGCACCGCAAAGGCCACCGATAGAATTGCCAGCTCGCCCTCTTCTGGCCAGAACGGTCCACTCCTCAGGAGAGGTTAGGGCTCCCGAAGCTGCCGCCAGGCTGGATAATGTCCGGCCCTGTACCGAAGTGCCTCACTGGTCCGACTCAGCCAGATCCCTTCCCCTGCTGCTCAAACCAGAAGTGAGAGGTGCTGACCCTGCATCTGTCTAATAATTACTCCTGGATTTCTCCAACCAGAAACCCGGCTCCATTTTATTTTTAAATCCAGCTGTACCACCAGCCTTCAGAGCTATCTCTGGCCTCAAATTCCCCTGGGGTGGCGCCCCATATAAACCCACCTTGCCGGTGCATGCGGAGAGCGTCCAGCAGCCGGGAGCCGCGCAGCTGCGCCCGCAGTAATGGCAAATCCAGCTGCATGAGCTCGGCATCGTGGCTCTCACTGCGCAGGTCCAGTTCGCTGCTGCTCACTCGCGGCGCAGGCACCAGCCGCTGCTCGCCCGTCCAGCCCTCGGCTTTTGGAAGGAAGCAGTGAACGAAGTGGATTTTGGATTTCTTGATGGTGTCAATCAGCGCATCCTGAAGACAGAGGGGGGGGGGGGAGATACAGTGCCAGGGTCTCGTATCAAAGATAGGGGCTGTGCTCTTAACCCTCGCTTCCCACCAACCCCCCCCATGCGTGCCTGCAGATACCCACAGACACACACACACACACACACACACACACACCCAGACACGGTTTCTGATGCCAGCACAGTGCGGGACGGGACGGGGCCACCCTCCCCGCAGAGTTCACACTCACCACCTGCAGTTTGATCTGAATGCAGAGAGATTTCTTTTTCACAGCTGCTACGCCTGTGGTGAAGGTCTTCCTCATGCTGGTGGCCCGGCGCAGAGCAAGCTGCGAGCCTCCCTCCAGACCGGCGATGGACCCGGACAGCACGGTAGTTGCACCCGCTCGCCCCAGAAACAGGTTACTGATGATCTTCCTGGGGGCCAGAAGCAGAGGGTATCTCACACTATACAGAGGCCACCTCCAGCCACCAAACTCAGCAGTCACCACCTAAAAATGAGACCCCCACCACCACCACCGCCACCACACACAGAGCAGTCACTAAGAGTCACCGAGGGTGAGGCAGGGCAGCCTGCTGGAAAGGAAGAGGCATTCAAACTTTCAGCCGCCAACCAATCCTTGGATCACTGGAGGAAGCTGCCCCGTGCTCTGTTGTGTTATTACACAAGGTTGATCCCTGCAGAGTAACAATATCAGGGTAACAGAACACAGGGATCCCTGGCGTGGGGAAAATTAATGCAAACCCACCGAGCACGGCTGCCGGCTGGGAATGCTGATTCCGGAGATTCAGGGCACGTCACTGGCATGACAAGGTCACATGTGTGGAACTGGCTTAGGGTCGATACTCCGCGGGTACTGCCACCAACTAGGAATGGTAGGATGGCAGCGGAGGGAGGAGGGGTGCCAAGAGGAATTGGCATCAGGCGACAACCAACACAGGCCCCGACTTTTACGACCTGGGGTACCGATGCGCAAGCGTAAGGGAAAGATGCACAGGACTCCTCCTACGGGCAAGTCCATAAGCAAAACACGTCAGCACAGTCTGAATTTTCAAGAAGGCTCATCACCCAGTAAAAATGTTGCTAGCAGTAAATTGTTTTTTATAGGTTATCATAAGATTCGGGAATAACTACACAGAGCAGCAGTTGCTACCCTTAACAGAAACATGGGGGTAACCTGCACGGAGCGGCAGTTACTGCCCTTAACAGAAACATGGGGATAACCTGCACGGAGCGGCAGTTACTGCCCTTAACAGAAACATGGGGGTAACCTGCACGGAGCGGCAGTTACTGCCCTTAACAGAAACATGGGGGTAACCTGCACGGAGCGGCAGTTACTGCCCTTAACAGAAACATGGGGGTAACCTGCACGGAGAGACAGTTACTACCCTTAACAGAAACATGGGGATAACCTGCACGGAGCGGCAGTTACTGCCCTTAACAGAAACATGGGGCTAACCTGCACGGAGCGGCAGTTACTGCCCTTAACAGAAACATGGGGGTAACCTGCACGGAGCGGCAGTTACTGCCCTTAACAGAAACATGGGGGTAACCTGCACGGAGCGGCAGTTACTGCCCTTAACAGAAACATGGGGGTAACCTGCACGGAGCGGCAGTTACTGCCCTTAACAGAAACATGGGGATAACCTGCACGGAGCGGCAGTTACTGCCCTTAACAGAAACATGGGGGTAACCTGCACGGAGAGACAGTTACTGCCCTTAACAGAAACATGGGGGTAACCTGCACGGAGCGGCAGTTACTGCCCTTAACAGAAACATGGGGGTAACCTGCACGGAGCGGCAGTTACTGCCCTTAACAGAAACATGGGGATAACCTGCACGGAGAGACAGTTACTGCCCTTAACAGAAACATGGGGGTAACCTGCACGGAGCGGCAGTTACTGCCCTTAACAGAAACATGGGGGTAACCTGCACGGAGCGGCAGTTACTGCCCTTAACAGAAACATGGGGATAACCTGCACGGAGCGGCAGTTACTGCCCTTAACAGAAACATGGGGGTAACCTGCACGGAGAGACAGTTACTGCCCTTAACAGAAACATGGGGCTAACCTGCACGGAGCGGCAGTTACTACCCTTAACAGAAACATGGGGATAACCTGCACGGAGAGACAGTTACTGCCCTTAACAGAAACATGGGGGTAACCTGCACGGAGAGACAGTTACTGCCCTTAACAGAAACATGGGGATAACCTGCACAGAGCGGCAGTTACTACCCTTAACAGAAACATGGGGGTAACCTGCACGGAGCGGCAGTTACTACCCTTAACAGTAACATGGGGGTAACCTGCACGGAGAGGCAATTACTACCCTTAACAGAAACATGGGGGTAACCTGCACGGAGCGGCAGTTACTGCCCTTAACAGAAACATGGGGGTAACCTGCATGGAGCTGCAGTTGCTACCCTTAACAGAAACATGGGGGTAACAGGCACGGAGCGGCAGTTACTACCCTTAACAGAAACATTGGGGTAACCTGCATGGAGCGGCAGTTACTACCCTTAACAGAAACATGGGGGTAACCGGAACGGAGCGCCAGTTACTACCAAAAGCAGCTTGCTGGGCAGACTGGATGAGCCATTTTGGTCCTTTTCTGCCATCATTACTATGTTACTATATACCCCCTGAATACTCTTGCCAGCTGAGGATGATAATCCCAGACTACTACTGCAGGAGAGTCACCCCTGAGTACTACTGCTGCTAGCTGGGAGGATACCCCTTGAGTACTGGCAGCAGAATGATACTCCCCGAGCTCTGCTGCTGGCTAGGACTGTAATCTGCTGCTGGGAGGATACCCCTTGAGTACTGGCAGCAGAATGATACTCCCCGAGCTTTGCTGCTGGCTAGGACTGTAATCTGCTGCTGGGAGGATACCCCTTGAGTACTGGCAGCAGAATGATACTCCCCGAGCTCTGCTGCTGGCTAGGACTGTAATCTGCTGCTGGGAGGATACCCCTTGAGTACTGGCAGCAGAATGATACTCCCCAAGCTCTGCTGCTGGCTAGGACTGTAATCTGCTGCTGGGAGGATACCCCTTGAGTACTGGCAGCATAATGATACTCCCCAAGCTTTGCTGCTGGCTAGGACTGTAATCTGCTGCTGGGAGGATACCCCTTGAGTACTGGCAGCATAATGATACTCCCCAAGCTTTGCTGCTGGCTAGGACTGTAATCTGCTGCTGGGAGGATACCCCTTGAGTACTGGCAGCATAATGATACTCCCCAAGCTTTGCTGCTGGCTAGGACTGTAATCTGCTGCTGGGAGGATACCCCTTGAGTACTGGCAGCAGAATGATACTCCCCAAGCTTTGCTGCTGGCTAGGACTGTAATCTGCTGCTGGGAGGATACCCCTTGAGTACTGGCAGCAGAATGATACTCCCCGAGCTCTGCTGCTGGCTAGGACTGTAATCTGCTAGGAATGCTGCCTCCTACTGCTGGGAGGATACCCCTTGAGTACTGCTGCCAACTGGAGTTGATAATCCCCAAGTACTGCTGCAAGAATGATATCCTGTGAGTACTGCCACCAGATGGGGATAAATTACGCCGCCCCCCCCCCCCCCCCAAAGTACTGCCACCAACTAAGAAAGCTCCTGATGTTACCTACTTCTGCGAGTCCTGTAGGAGGACAGCAGCATTCTGCACGGCGGGGTTCTGCTTGACATAGTTTAACCAGCCCGTAGCATCGTACTCCACCCAGTTGGTTCCATAGCTGTGTCCAAGGAGGAAATGACGAGCCTTACTGCTCCTGAGGAGTGGTTTCTGACCTGTAGACAGCAAAGAACAAGCAGAACATACAGCACAGGCTAGGGGTGAAGAGGACAGATTTCCATAGGATAGGGTTGGTTGGTCTCTCTTCTTACCTCGCTCTTCTCCTTCCTGAGGTCCGTAGTAGGTGAAAAGTCGCTCAAGTAGGGAGTCTTCATTGCCGTCGGGTTGTAAGGCCTCTTCTTCCAGCAGCCAGAGGAGGCCCCGGGGTTCGTCTGTCCGTGTCAGCGTGCGCACCTGCAGCGAGCAACCAATAGCCACAGAACATAATCCCTTCACCGCACGCCTCCAGGAAGGGGAAGTGTCAAGGGACCCCACGCCCCTCCCTCCCAGGTTTTCAGCACAAGGACCAGAACATAGCAGCCATTTCTTTCTCTAAACCTGATTACTGAGGGAATTTCTCCGGAAGAGAAATCCTTCCCAGCGCACCACGCTGGGAGGAATCCTCACGCCGCTTTAAGAGACACTTCAGGAAAGGAATCAATACTTAATACCACGGAGAGGGAAGCAACATTAGTGCCAAGTAAAATGGTTTTAGTCTAAATGCTCGATCTCTTAAAAATTCTATCTGGGTAGGCGATAAATGGGAAATTATAAGTGGGAATAAGGAGACAGAACGATTCCTGAAAGTCACGGGCGGCCAGAAATTACAGCGACACGCACACGGGGAGCCTGGCCCCCCTCTCCCTCTCAGGATCCCCAACCCACCCACCGGGGGCCAGTCCTGGAGGTGGTGCACTAGGAGGCGCCCTCTGGCCTTCAGGCCGGCGTCGGGGAGAGGGAGACTGAAGACGGAGAACGAAATGGGGGGGGGGAGAAAAGGCCATGCACCTATACACACGCTTAGCCCTCGCTCTCAGCATTAAAACAGCAGGCGCTGTCGGGCCAACCAGATCGCTCAGCATCGGCTGTGAAATTGTGTGTGTGGGGGTCACAATGCAACCAAAGAGAATACAGAAGGAAGAAATGAGGGGGTGTAATAACTGCAGATACGGAGGAAAGGGCCATTTCCCCTTCACGCCCTCCTTAAAGTTTCCCTAAAGTGTAAGAGAACCGGGCCCAAGTCTGGGCAGGCGTTTCTGCATTATTTCGGGCTACGGCCCAGGCAACAGCTGCAGAAATCAGCCAAGCTGCCTATGGGCAACGGGCCGCGGTGCTAATGCTCCCTAGCAGCACGATCATCCTTTCTCCTAATGCTCCGTAAATCGCAGTAACAGATCAGTGCAGGGCACGAGACCTGGATAAGCGGAGAGCCCCACCGGAAGGCGCAGCGGGATGGGGTCCCAACGGGAGGTAGCAGTCCCTGCACCGCAGAGCTCCTGCCCTGGCCTGTCACATGACAGAGGGGGGGAGGGGGCTCAGCAAAGTTTTCCCCAACACAGCCCCATGGTTTCCTCGAAGCACTGCCCCCTTCCCTCTCTCCTCATCACTTCCTGCTTATTGCCTCCTCGCTTGCTCCTCGTGCCCCGAGAGGCCGATGCAATATCGGAGTGTGAAAAAAACAAACACACAAAAACGAGCGCTCGTGACTGAGCGCCCGCTGTCCTAACGCGCGCCCATCCGCCTCTCCCGGTGCGCGCGCGATGCAGGGGGCTGATGAGCCGTGGCGTTCAAAAGGGAGGCGCATGGGGAAACCGTGCGTCCCTAGCGCCTCCTCGGCATCGGGGGGGCAAAGGAGAAGTGGCTGTGTGCAGGTTAGGGAAACAGACGCTCCATTTTACCAGCCTCCGTTTTCCTCGTCCGTACACAGCCACAGGTTAGGAAAACGGAGGCTGGTAAATTGAGAGTCTGTTTTCCTAACCTGACTGCCCTCAAGACTTTTTTATTTATTTTTTTCATGTTGCTGATTGCTGTGGCTCCTCCGACTTAATATCGTGATGATATTAAACCGGAGGAACCACAGAAAAGCAGTATTTTTCTGCTTTTCTGTTCGGGATTTGGGGCGCCTCAAGACATCGTCAGGTCTGCTGCCGCCGTTAATTTTTGAGGGTTAAAATGCGTGTGCTGGGCAGACGGTTATGTTTTTTTTTTACATCGAGGGTACTAACTATTAATCTCATCAACACGGCATTTACAAGTGATGAGCGCTATTAGCTGCGTGCGGGTTTGGACGCGTTGATCCCCTCATTGCATCAGGAGTTATGGATGCGCGTCCAAAACGTGCGTCCGACCGCAGGATAATCTGGGCACCAGCGTGAGTGCATGATATTTCATCGGCCTGCTAGATAGTTTGTTTCTTAGATTATTACCCCTGCTTTCCACCCCCTCATACTCAGCAATTTCTCTCTCTCTCAGGCTATTGCCCCCCATTCTCAGCAGTTTCTATCTCTCTGTTTATTGCCCCTGCTTGCCCCCTTCCATCCTCAGCAGTTTCTATCTCTCTGTTTATTGCCCCTGTTTGCTCCCCCTCCATCCTCAGCAGTTTCTATCTCTCTGTTTATTGCCCCTGCTTGCCCCCTTCAATCCTCAGCAGTTTCTATCTCTCTGTTTATTGCCCCTGCTTGCCCCCTTCAATCTTCAGCAGTTTCTATCTCTCTGTTTATTGCCCCTGTTTGCTCCCCCTCCATCCTCAGCAGTTTCTGTATCTCTGGTTGTTGCTCTCGTTTTTCTCACGCTGCTATTCCTCATTTATGTGACAACGCAATCCAGTGAACCTGGACATTTCTCATTTGCACAAAAACGGTAACAAGAAGAAATGATTTAACCGAGAAAGGAGAATCTGACAGGATGCCCCTTGTATGCTTACCAGCGCTTGGTGTGATGCTTGATCTACAGCAGCTACAGAGCCAGAAGTACCTGCTTCTGTCTCATCTAATGCCAGCTCTACATTTTCCTAAAGGGGACAGATGAGTAGTTAGTACCTGTGCACTAAGACCAGCGTTACTGTAAGTTAGAGAATGGAAGAAGATCTCAAGGGTACATCAGCTGCAGAGGTTTCCCTGAGAGTACGTTCCTTCTGTCTACAATGGGATTACAAAAAAAATGGCAAGCCTAGTGTGCCATCCCATGCCCAGCTGACATCTAGCTACACCCAGTGTGCCATCCCATGCCCAGCTGACATCTAGCTACACCCAGGGAGCTATTCCATGCCCAGCTGACATCTAGCTACACCCAGTGTGCCATCCCATGCCCAGCTGACATCTAGCTACACCCAGTGTGCCATCCCATGCCCAGCTGACATCTAGCTACACCCAGTGTGCCATCCCATGCCCAGCTGACATCTAGCTACACCCAGGGAGCTATTCCATGCCCAGCTGACATCTAGCTACACCCAGTGTGCCTTCCCATGCCCAGCTCACAGCAAAATACACCCTGTGTGCCATCCCATGTCAGCTCACAGCTTCATACAGAGTGCCAACCCATGCCCAGCTACATACATCTAGGACGCCATGCCACGTGCAGCTCGCAGCATCAGATTAATGCGAATGAGCGAGGCTGCATGTGCGGAGAGCACGGGTCTTTGATTGCTTTTGAGCGAGTGCATGAACAGGCAAGCAAAGCTCCCTGCCGAGCACGATACCACACTGGGTGTTTGCCCCCCTTGGTTTTCTTTACCCACAGCGTCGCTGCTTCTGCTTTGTGCTTTATAAAGCTGCAGAGAGACAAGTAATCCCCACATCTGTTTATATTTATTTCAGCTGATAGCACCAACCAGGAGTCTTCATACACTTTTAGGTTTGTGGTTAGAAAGAGCTGAACATTCTTAGGGAAACCCCTGCTATTAAAACAGCGTGAAATTGCATAATCGGAGGCAATGCCACCTCATTACTTCACCACGTATGAGAGATTCACAGGCACCTACGTGAGACGTGAGAAGCTGGGTTTAGGCAGAAAGAGGGTGGGGAGATGACAAAAGAATATGAGGAAACTCGAGGCAGGGAGAAGGGTGGGCAGGAGGCAGGGATGGAGGCATTGAGGCCCATGAAATGAAAGAAGAGGAGGTAAGAGTTAAAGATGAACTGCAGGCAGCAAAAGGGGGTATTAGCAGGATTTCTCTGGCTATGCTCCTGAGCTCAAGCAATTGCTCAGGTCATGCCAGGAGCTGCTGAGGGGATTACCTCCTTGTATCGCTCCAGCTCCTGAACAACCGTTTTCTCATGGAAGAGTGTCTGGAGACGCTCCTGAGCATAGTTGTGGCACAGCTCCTCGAAGGTGGCCCCTCTGTCTTGGTGAGCAAGCTTAGGGTTCTGGAAGCCTGGGGTATCCACGATCATCAGTGAGCACAGAGAATGCTGACTCGACTTCAGTGCTCTGCAAGAGCAAAAAAAAACCAAACAAACCCAGAAGAATTCCATAAGAACCGGTACTTATCCGGTACCTTTCATGCAAACAGGAAGCTGGAATTCTTCAGAAACTTATAAATGCTGGCGCTACAAGGCTACCTGGAACTTCCAAAGCACCAACGCTGCTTCAACACTGGTGCAGGGAGGCAGCGGAACGGCATTTTACAAACCATCAAAAGTCAATATTATGTGGAGTAACCCTGCAATCTGTTTACCCCATATAACAGTGAGACCACCCACGCTGTCTACTTACCCCGTGTGATATGGAGACCGGCATGCCATCTACTTACCACGTGTGATATATGGAGAGCGGCACGCAGTCTACTTACCACGTGTGTTATATGGAGAGCGGCACGCCATCTACTTACCACGTGTGATATGGAGAGCGGCACGCTGTCTACTTATCACGTGTGATATATGGAGAGCGGCACGCCATCTACTTACCACGTGTGATACATGGAGAGCGGCACGCTGTCTACTTATCACGTGTGATATATGGAGAGCGGCATGCCGTCTACTTACCACTTGTGATACATGGAGAGCGGCACGCCGTCTACTTACCCCGTGTGATATATGGAGAGCGGCACGCCGTCTACTTACCACGTGTGATATGGAGAGCGGCACGCCGTCTACTTACCACGTGTGATATGGAGACCACCACACTGTCTACTTACCACTGTCTACTTACCACTGTCTACTTACTTATCACGTGTGATTATATGGAGAGCGGCATGCCGTCTACTTACCACTTGTGATACATGGAGAGCGGCACGCCGTCTACTTACCACGTGTGATATGGAGAGCGGCACGCCGTCTACTTACCACGTGTGATATGGAGAGCGGCACGCCGTCTACTTACCACATGTGATATGGAGACCACCACACTGTCTACTTACACACGTGATATGGAGAGCGGCACGCCGTCTACTTACCACGTGTGATATGGAGAGCAGCACGCCGTCTACTTACCACATGTGATATATGGAGACCATCACACTGACTGCTTACCACGTGAGATATGGAGACCACCACACCTATTTGCCCTAAGTAATACAGAGAACCTTAAGGATTCTTTACCAGAAGACCCAGTCCAATTCTTTGGGAGGGGAAACTGAGTAGTTTGCTGAAATTGTGTTTTGGCTCCCCCATGTGGGAGATTCAGATGGCCTGCTCGGACAGTTTATAAACCCCCGCCACCATCTCAGGATGTGGACTTATAGTATCATTTCAGAAGGCAGGATTTCCTTGCCTCTGGTTGTTATTTTGTTAGTTTGCTGTCCCTGCTTTTGGTTATTTTTTTGTGGGACAGGACTCGGGGGGGGGGGGGGTCCTGTGGGTTAAGACCTGGGTAAAGAAATGGCGACAAAGATCGATATTCAAAAGCCATTTAGAAGGATAACTGAAAAGCTAAGTGGCTATTCAGCCGTATTAAAATCCATAGACGGCAAGAATTTAGCCTCATAAGTCAGGGGCTTTGCCCATCTTTACGATAGCCGGGAATATTCGGTGGCACTGCTGTACCGCTGAATATCCCTGCTGAGTTAGCCAGATAGCTACATCCGTCTAACTTAACCAGCGGCTGAATTCCAGCCCCGGAGCGCCTCACCCCTTTCTTTTGGTCCGTGGGTTTGGAGACCTGAGGAGGAAGATTTTCCACCTTTCCTGCCTCTCATTTGGGGTAAGATTTTCCTGTGCTTGCGCTTTGTTGAATGCCTTAGGCCCCAGGGACTCAGAGTCCGCACCATGCGGAGGAAGAGGTGATTTTCGCCTAGAAAGCTCCTTAGGACCATCCACGTCCTGGAGCAGGACTGGAACCTCATCATCCCTTGGGGAGGACAGAGACGATGACTTGGCAACTGCTCAGTGCACCTGCTATCATCCTGACACTTTCTACACAGAGGAAGAAGTAAGAGTGAGGGATTTGAGATTTCATTGGTTATAGGGAATAAATAAGAACATAAGAACATAAGAAATTGCCATGCTGGGTCAGACCAAGGGTCCATCAAGCCCAGCATCCTGTTTCCAACAGAGGCCAAAACCAGGCCACAAGAACCTGGCAATTACCCAAACACCAAGAAGATCCCATGCCACTGATGCAATTAATAGCAGTGGCTATTCCCTAAGTAAACTTGATTAATAGCCGTTAATGGACTTCTCCTCCAAGAACTTATCCAAACCTTTTTTAAATCCATCTACACTAACTGCATTCATATCTACCCATTTCCCAATGGGACCATACAGATCAGCTTCCAGCTTGATTATTGATGCCGTTTGCCTACTTGAGATCATCAGGGCCTTTTTGAGAACTGAGTGCTACTTCCTGGCCCAGGGGTTACAGCAATCTGGAGACCATGCCGCCTACTTACACCATGTGACATGGAGACCATGCAGACTACTTTACAAATATGTGTGTTGTCTACTAATCCTATGTAATCACAGGCCGGTACCCCAACAAATTACCATGTGCAATATGGATGATGCCTACTTATACCATGTGATATGAAGACCATGGAGGGATTGAAGAGCAAAAATCATTTCCATGAGGGAGGGGGGAGGAGGAGGAGTAAGCCCCACCTCCATGGGGGGGGGGGGGGGAGTAAGCCCCACCTCCATGGGGGGGGAGGGGGAGTAAGCCCCACCTCCATGGGGGGGGGGGGGAGTAAGCCCCACCTCCATGGGGGGGAGGGGGAGCAAGCCCCACCTCCATGGGGGGGAGGGGGAGTAAGCCCCACCTCCATGGGGGGGGGAGGGGGAGTAAGCCCCACCTCCATGGGGCTGCACTGAGTTTCTTTCAGCACAAATCACACAGCTCAAATTCTGCTCTGGTCTCTGTTGAAAGGATTCTTTATAACAGTTCCTTATTCCTGCCTGTTTTGCACAAGCATAACACTTATAGGGGTAGATTTTAAAAGAAGCGCGATCAGCCTACTTTTGCTTGCGTATCAGACTCAAGCAAAAGTACGCTGGATTTTAGTAGATACGCGCGGAGCCGCGCGTATCCACTAAAATCCTGGATCGGCGCGCGCAAGGCTATCGATTTTGTATAGCCTGCGCGCGCCGAGCCGCGCTGCCTCCCCCCGTTCCCTCCAAGGCCGCTCCGAAATCGGAGCGGCCTCGGAGGGAACTTTCCTTTGCCCTCCCCTCACCTTACCCTCCCATCCCCTACCTAACCCACCCACCCGGCCCTGTCTACACCCCCCCCTTACCTTTGTCGGGGGATTTACACCTCCCGGAGGGAGACGTAAATCCCCGCGCGCCAGCGGGCCTGCTACGCGCCGGGCCGCGACCTGGGGGCGGGTACGGAGGGCGCGGCCACGCCCCCCGGGCCGTAGCCACGCCCCGTACCCGCCCCCAAAACGCTGCCGACACGCCCCCGGAACGCCGCGACGACCGGGCCCGCCCCCCGACACGCCCCCGACACGCCCCCCTCCGAGAACCCCGGGACTTACGCGAGTCCCGGGGCTCTGCGCGCGCCGGGAGGCCTATGTAAAATAGGCTTCCCGGCGCGCAGGGCCCTGCTCGCCTAAATCCGCCCGGTTTTGGGCGGATTTAGGCGAGCAGGGCTCTGAAAATCTACCCCATAGTGAAGAAAAGAGGCCCAGCGAATTTAAGCTTAGTATTACATGAACAGCAGGAGAAAGTCACAAGCCCTTCCCTGGCACAGGAAACACAAGGGGACATCCTAAAGGAGCTTCAGAAACCGAACGCCCAAACCGAGACAAAAGGTTAATGGACCCCAACAACCCACTCTCCAGCTGCCAACGAATGAGAGGCTTCTGCATCCTAAAAATGGGCAACCTACCTCTCTTTTACCAGGGCCAGATTCCTGCGCTGGAATGAGAACCAATGGACCAATGACAATGTCACATCTCAGACAACATCTGTGAAAAGGACCTTCAGAATCCCAAAAGGTTGCATCTTAAAACTTTGGGACGCTGATATTCCGTGCCACTTAGCTGGATAATTAGAGACTTCTCCAGTTAAGCGGCAGCGTTTAAATATTCACACGTATTTATTCGGCTAAGTTAGATAAGTTAGCCCTGCTATCAAGCAGCTCTAAAGTTAGTTGAATAAAAACTTCTCCAGCTAACTTAAAACTTATCCAGGCGTGCATCTGAATATCCTGGCTAAATTAGCTGGAGAAGCTTTCTTAGGCAGATAGGTACTGAATATTGAACTCTACATAGTCCAAAGTCATCAGCTACTCAACTAGAGCATAGGGCTCTCTCTTGAATATATTTAATTTTGGAAGAGTTAGCATGGTCTTTTCATTCTAACTGTGGTGCTACATAAGCTTGGTTTTCCTTGCTGCATCTGGAGGAATGTAATTGATTCACCGTTAGGAAGAGCCAAGCCCAGCTCCTGCCTTCCTACTGCTGGCGCGCACTCTCCGTACCTGTTTATCAGCGAGATGAGCAGCGTGAAGAGCTCCGAGTACAGGCCTGAGGCCAGCCCCTCCAAACAGTCCAGCGCACTCATCTTGGGCCCTGTGTCGGGAACAAAATCTGTTCAGAGAACGGGGCAGAGAGAGGAGGAGAGGAGAAGTCCTACAGCTGCACTCGGACCCCAGGGGTGAGGAGAGGGGACGTAACACTGATATATTACTTAGCAGCGCACAGACTCCTGCTTTGTTCCAGAGAACAGAGACACACACACATCTCCCGAGGAAGGTACCTGAGCCATCACTGGAGCCGCCATCTTCAGGCCCATGGCGAAAGGATGTAGACTTCTGTATGGTGCCCTTGGGTTGCTGCTTGTAGATGGCTGAAGAAAGCTCCTCCAGTGTACATCCTAAGAGATAGGCTGCCTTCTGAGCCCACTCATGGCGGGCAAACTGCTTTCTGCCAGCTTCAGGGGAGGAAAGACACAGGGGGGTCACACGCGCATTCATGTGACGCCCTTCAATAAAGGAGCAGACTCCCCGTGCACGGGCTAGGAGACTCCCGCAGCGCTGGGAAGCGGCGGGAACCCCGCCAGAGTCCCAGCAAACTCCAGCCGCAGGGGAACTTACCCCCGTCAGCGGCCAGCGGCCAAGGGTCCACAGCAAACTCGCATGTCAGCGAAATGTCTAAGGAGCTGAAGGGGGGGGGGGGGTGGTCGGAAGCATCCGATGCAGAGACAACGTCTCTGCCGTGAATGCGGCAGGCCCAGCGCTGGCAGTGACGGAAGAGCCGTGCTCGTTCCAGGCACCACCGGGAAAATTATTTTCACGCAAGCTCACGGGACACTCACCACCATCTCCTAGAAAATGCCTTCCCCTGAGGAACGGGAGGGGAATGCAGAAGGTTCAATATTAGGAAGCCCAACGCCGGCTACTAGTGCTAGGACGATGATGGTGACATTTAATACAACAGAAAGGAAACTCCGGGTGCACAGCCAAGCTACGGCCGGGAGGGAGGGAGCACATCACATGAGACAGCCAAGCCCGGCACCCATGAGAGCTCGGGCGCCCCTGAAGGCGTGGGAGGTTGCTGGTGCCACTTACAATGTCTGCAGAGACTTTCAAACCTGAAGGTAGGCGCCAATGTCACACTCCCCCCCCCCGCCTCCCTCTATGCCATGCAGGCTTCCACCAGCAGAGAAGGAACGAGGCTCTGCTCGCAGCCCAGGGGCAACACAAACCTGACCCGCGTAGACCAGGACGACAGCAGGCTAATACCAAATGTAAACCCGAACAGAACAATAACCAAAGCAAACTGGAAGGCAAAGCCTCCGAGACCCCCACCCACATGAAAAAACGCTGGCAGCACACAAAACGACGGATTTTACCTTCATCAGCTTCTGCAATTGCAACGGAGCGCCATGCAACATGCAAAGAAAAAGAGCGTGTTAGACAATAAAACAGGTTATCGGGTCACTGCCGAGCAAGTGTGCAGAAAAGCAGCCAAAAGGCCGAAAGTTGTGCAAATATCCCCAGAGACAAGGAGAGAAAGAAATGGAGGACAGGACACGTCACATCACGCCTTGGGGAGAGACGGGGGCACGTCTCAGGCATAGACACAGGCAACAAGGAGAGAGACAGGTGACAGGACCCACCACGGGAAGAGACATAGGGAGAAGGGCCACGTCTCAGGCATAGACACAGGCAACAAGGAGAGAGACAGGTGACAGGACCCACCATGGGGAGAGACATAGGGAGAAGGGCCACGTCTCAGGGAGAGACACAGACAACAAGGCTCACCATGGGGAGAGAGACAGGTGACAGGACCCACCATTGGGAGAGACACAGGGAGAAGGGCCACATCTCAGGGAGAGACACAGACAACAAGGCTCACCATGGGGAGAGAGACAGGTGACAGGACCCACCATGGGGAGAGGCACAGAGGATAAGACATGCCACGCAGGGAGAGACACAAGGGACAGGACACACCATGGAGAGAGACAGAGGGACAGGACACACCACAGGGAGAGGCACAGAGGATGGGACATGCCACTAGGGAGAAACACAGAGGACAAGAAACACCACGTCATGCTATACAGGGAAAGACATAGGGAGAAGGGACACATCTCAGGGAGAGACTCTGACAACAAGGCTCACCACGGGGAGAGAGAGAGAGGTGACAGGACCTGCCATTGGGAGAGGCACAGAGGATAAGACATGCCATGCAGGGAAGGACACAGGGGACAGGACATGCCATAGGGAGGGAGACAGAGGGACAGGACACACCACAGGGATAGGCACAGAGGATGGGACATGCCACACAGGGAGGGACACAAGGGACAGGACATGCCACAGAGAGGGGGACAGGACACACCACAGGGAGAGGCACAGAGGATGGGACATGCCACACAGGGAGGGACACAAGGGACAGGACATGCACAGAGAGGGGGACAGGACACACCACAGGGAGAGGCACAGAGGATGGGACATGCCACACAGGGAGGGACACAAGGGACAGGACATGCACAGAGAGGGGGACAGGACACACCACAGGGAGAGGCACAGAGGATGGGACATGCCACACAGGGAGGGACACAAGGGACAGGACATGACACGGAGAGGGGGACAGGACACACCACAGGGAGAGGCACAGAGGATGGGACATGCCACACAGGGAGAGACACAAGGGACAGGGCATGCCACAGGGCGAGGCATGGAGTCAAGACTGTCCCTGCAGAAAGACACACCAAACAGCATCACATGAGAAAATATAAAGAGGGATCTAGCAACGCTTGAGGAATGGTCTAAAGTCTGCAACTAAGATTTAATGCTAAAGAATGCAGAGTCATGCACCTGGGCTACCAAAACCCCTCAAAGGAGAGTTACAGCTTAGGAGATAAAATTCTTCTAAGCACAAAGGAAGAGCGGGATCTGGGGGTGATCATATCTGATGAACTTAAGGTGGCCAAACAGGTGGATAAAGCGATGGAAAAAGCCAGAAAGATGCTTGGCTGCATAGGGAGAGGAATGGTCAGCAGAAAGAGGGAGGTGATATTGCCCCTGTATAGGTCCCTGGCGAGACCTCACTGGGAATACTGTGTACAATTCTGGAGATCGCACCCTCAAAAGGATATAAATAGGGTGGAGTCAGTCCAGAGGGTGGGAACTAAAATGATCAGTGGTCTTTGTTCTAAAGCATAGGACTTGCCATACGAGTCAGACTGAGGGTCCATCAAGCCCAGCATCCTGTTTCCAACAGTGGCCAATCCAGGCTACAAGTACCTGGCAAGTACCCAAACACTAAGAAGATCCCATGCTACTGATGCCAGTAAAAGCAGTGCCTATTTTCTAAGTCAACTTAATAGCAGTTAATGGACTTATCCTCCAAGAACTTATCCAAACCTTTTTAAACCCAGCTACACTAACTGCACTAACCACATCCTCTGGCAACAAATTCCAGAGTTTAATTGTGCGTTGAGTGAAAAAGAATTTTCTCCGATTAGTTTTAAATGTGTCACATGCTAACTTCATGGAGTGCCCCCTATCCCTTCTATTATCCATAAGTGTAAATAACCGATTCACATCTACCCGTTCTAGACCTCTCATGATCTTAAAGACCTCTATCATAACCCCCCTCAGCCGTCTCTTCTCCACATTGAACAGCCCTAATCTCTTCAGCCTTTCCTCATAGGGGAGCTGTTGATTCCCCTTTATCATTTTGGTCGCCCTTCTCTGAACCTTCTCCATCACAACTATATCTTTTTTGAGATGAGGTGACCAGAATTGTACACAGTACTCAAGGTGTGGTCTCACCATGGATCAATACAGAGGCATTTCGACTTTTTCCATTTTATTGACTATTCCCTTCCTAATAATTCCTAACATTCTGTTTGCTTTTTTTGTCTGCTGCAGCACACTGAGCTGACTATTTCAGTGTATTATCCACTATGATGCCTAGATCTTTTTCCTGGGTGGTAGCTCCTAATATGGAACCTAACATTGTGTAATTTCTGCATGGGTTATTTTTCCTTCTATGCAACATCTTGCACTTGTCCTCATTAAATTTCATCTGCCATTTGGATGCTCAAATTTCCAGTCTTGCAAAGTCCTCCTGCAATATCACAATCTACTTGTGATTTAACAACTCCAAATAATTTTGTATTATCTGAAATTTGATTACCTCATTTGTAGTATTTTTTCCAGATCATTTATAAATATATTGAAAAGCACCGGTCCAAGTACAGATCCCTGAGGCACTCCACTGTTTACCCTTTTCCACTGAGAAAATTGACCATTTAATCCTACTTCTCTGTTTCCTGTCTTTTAGCCAGTTTGTAATCCACGAAAGGACATCGCCTCCTATCCCGTGACTTTTTAGTTTTCTTAGAAGCCTCTCATGAGGAACTTTGTCAAACGCCTTCTGAAAATCCAAATTCACTACATCTACCAGTTCACCTTTATCCACATGTTTATTAACCCCTTCAAAAAAATGAAGCAGATTTGTTAGGTAAGATTTCCCTTGGGTAAATCCATGCTGTGTTCCTTTAGCTAGTGTCCCTAGCGCCTCCTTTTGCCCGTTTCTACCGCACCACCCAATTTAAATACTGAATCGCGCGCACCGGCGAGTGGCAGGTGCGCGTGCCGGGAGAGCAGGCGTTTGTCCGCTCTCCCGCGGACTTTACTGAATCAGCCTGTAAGGGAGATAGAAATTGTAGAGCTGAGCAGCTGGTGTGGATGGAGCAGACTAGGTAGGACCTATGCTCCTTTACAGCTATTATGTTTCTATAGGGGAGGGCAGAGCTTACCATGCAGCAAAACATGCAGGGAGACAAGGGGCACAGAGCACCCCTATGCCACCCGGAGAGACACAGGGCATGCCATGTTAAGAGATCCCGGGGTCAGAGCACACCATGCAGATAGACATGAGATCAGGGCATGTTAAGTGGTTGAACTTGTGCCGAGGAAGAGACAGGGAGCCATAAAAGAGAAGAATACAAAAAAATGAATCCACTGCATCTATCTGCTCTAGAGCACTGCAAGATGAGCGTTAGCGGATTGCGTTTCTCTCTGTCTGAGCTGGTGCCAAGCTGCCTAAAGAGTGAGCTTCCACCTGGCTCACCTCATCCTCAGATCAATTGTCCTCCTCCTCATTACCACGCAGACACACACACACATTTTTACACACACTACCACTGAGGAAGGGATGACCGGGAGAGTGTGCAGACCACCGGACAATGTTTGTGGTCAGTGAAGATTCCACAGAGCAGGCATGACCACAGCACGGGGAGTGGCCAAGAGACCACAACGTGGAAAGAGTCTCTCCTCTGACCAGGCCCCTACCAGTAAGGAAACAGATGAAGGCAGGAAAAGTTACACTCTGTGAGCATGTCCCAAAGGAAAGAGAAAAACTTTAACTTGCAGATGTTCAGAGAAGGGGCAGAGACACACACAACACACATGAAAACAGATGTGCAACATGAAAGAAAGCCTGTGTGTGTGTGTGTGTGTTTGTGCTACCATACTTCTGGAGAAGGCAAGTTACTGTAGTTATATGGGAAGGTGAAGGGTAGAACAGGATGTATATACTGGTCTGAATAATGACATAACTTCACACAGTAAATAACATTTAGGGATAATAAAACCAAGGAATAAATGAAAGACATTGCCCACTTCTGAATGCAAACCCCTCTGTCAGAAAATCAATTGGTTAGAGTAGCCCAGTCTTCCCAGTGCACAGCAGCACTGGGATACCAGCAGGAACAAAGGCTGATGAAACACCATTCCTAGCAGGGACTTCAGATACAGCCAGTGAATCCCCTAGCAGGGACTTCAGATATAGCCAGTGATACCCCTAGCAGGGACTTCAGATATAGCCAGTGAATCCCCTAGCAGGGACATGAGATATAGCCAGTGAAACCCCTAGCAGGGACTTCAGATATAGCCAGTGAAACCCCTAGCAGGGACTTCAGATATAGCCAGTGAAACCCCTAGCAGGGACTTCAGATATAGCCAGTGAATCCCCTAGCAGGGACTTCAGATATAGCCAGTGATACCCCTAGCAGGGACTTCAGATACAGCCAGTGAAACCCCTAGCAGGGACTTCAGATATAGCCAGTGAAACCCCTCGCAGGGACTTCAGATATAGCCAGTGAATCCCCTAGCAGGGACTTCAGATATAACCAGTGATACCCCTAGCAGGGACTTCAGATATAGCCAGTGAAACCCCTAGCAGGGACTTCAGATATAGCCAGTGAATCCCCTAGCAGGGACTTCAGATATAACCAGTGATACCCCTAGCAGGGACTTCAGATATAGCCAGTGAATCCCCTAGCAGGGACTTCAGATATAGCCAGTGAAACCCCTAGCAGGGACTTCAGATATAGCCAGTGATACCCCTAGCAGGGACTTCAGATATAGCCAGTGATACCCCTAGCAGGGACTTCAGATATAGCCAGTGATACCCCTAGCAGGGACTTCAGATATAGCCAGTGAATCCCCTAGCAGGGACATGAGATATAGCCAGTGAATCCCCTAGCAGGGACTTCAGATATAGCCAGTGAATCCCCTAGCAGGGACTTCAGATATAGCCAGTGAAACCCCTAGCAGGGACTTCAGATATAGCCAGTGATACCCCTAGCAGGGACTTCAGATATAGCCAGTGATACCCCTAGCAGGGACTTCAGATATAGCCAGTGATACCCCTAGCAGGGACTTCAGATATAGCCAGTGAATCCCCTAGCAGGGACATGAGATATAGCCAGTGAATCCCCTAGCAGGGACTTCAGATATAGCCAGTGAATCCCCTAGCAGGGACTTCAGATATAGCCAGTGATACCCCTAGCAGGGACTTCAGATATAGCCAGTGAAACCCCTAGCAGGGACTTCAGATATAGCCAGTGATACCCCTAGCAGGGACTTCAGATATAGCCAGTGAATCCCCTAGCAGGGACTTCAGATATAGCCAGTGAAACCCCTAGCAGGGACTTCAGATATAGCCAGTGATACCCCTAGCAGGGACTTCAGATATAGCCAGTGAATCCCCTAGCAGGGACTTCAGATATAGCCAGTGATACCCCTAGCAGGGACTTCAGATATAGCCAGTGAATCCCCTAGCAGGGACTTCAGATATAACCAGTGATACCCCTAGCAGGGACTTCAGATATAGCCAGTGAATCCCCTAGCAGGGACTTCAGATATAGCCAGTGAAACCCCTAGCAGGGACTTCAGATATAGCCAGTGATACCCCTAGCAGGGACTTCAGATATAGCCAGTGAATCCCCTAGCAGGGACTTCAGATATAGCCAGTGATACCCCTAGCAGGGACTTCAGATATAGCCAGTGAAACCCCTAGCAGGGACTTCAGATATAGCCAGTGAAACCCCTAGCAGGGACTTCAGATATAGCCAGTGAATCCCCTAGCAGGGACTTCAGATATAGCCAGTGAAACCCCTAGCAGGGACTTCAGATATAACCAGTGAATCCCCTAGCAGGGACTTCAGATATAGCCAGTGAAACCCCTAGCAGGGACATGTGATATAGCCAGTGAAACCCCTAGCAGGGACTTCAGATATAGCCAGTGAAACCCCTAGCAGGGACATGTGATATAGCCAGTGAATCCCCTAGCAGGGACTTCAGATATAGCCAGTGAAACCCCTAGCAGGGACTTCAGATATAGCCAGTGAAACCCCTAGCAGGGACATGTGATATAGCCAGTGAAACCCCTAGCAGGGACTTCAGATATAGCCAGTGAAACCCCTAGCAGGGAATTGAGATATAGCCAGTGAAACCCCTAGCAGGGACTTCAGATATAGCCAGTGAAACCCCTAGCAGGGACTTCAGATATAGCCAGTGAAACCCCTAGCAGGGAATTGAGATATAGCCAGTGAATCCCCTAGCAGGGACTTCAGATATAGCCAGTGAATCCCCTAGCAGGGACTTCAGATATAGCCAGTGAATCCCCTAGCAGGGACTTCAGATATAGCCAGTGAAACCCCTAGCAGGAACTTCAGATATAGCCAGTGAAACCCCTAGCAGGGAATTGAGATATAGCCAGTGAATCCCCTAGCAGGGACTTCAGATATAGCCAGTGAAACCCCTAGCAGGGAATTGAGATATAGCCAGTGAATCCCCTAGCAGGGACTTCAGATATAGCCAGTGAAACCCCTAGCAGGAACTTCAGATATAGCCAGTGAATCCCCTAGCAGGGACTTCAGATATAGCCAGTGAATCCCCTAGCAGGGACTTCAGATATAGCCAGTGAAACCCCTAGCAGGGACTTCAGATATAGCCAGTGAAACCCCTAGCAGGGACTTCAGATATAGCCAGTGAATCCCCTAGCAGGGACTTCAGATATAGCCAGTGAAACCCCTAGCAGGAACTTCAGATATAGCCAGTGAATCCCCTAGCAGGGACTTCAGATATAGCCAGTGAAACCCCTAGCAGGAACTTCAGATATAGCCAGTGAAACCCCTAGCAGGGAATTGAGATATAGCCAGTGAATCCCCTAGCAGGGACTTCAGATATAGCCAGTGAAACCCCTAGCAGGGAATTGAGATATAGCCAGTGAATCCCCTAGCAGGGACTTCAGATATAGCCAGTGAATCCCCTAGCAGGGACATGTGATATAGCCAGTGAATCCCCTAGCAGGGACTTCAGATATAGCCAGTGAATCCCCTAGCAGGGACATGTGATATAGCCAGTGAATCCCCTAGCAGGGACTTCAGATATAGCCAGTGAATCCCCTAGCAGGGACTTCAGATATAGCCAGTGAATCCCCTAGCAGGGACTTCAGATATAGCCAGTGAAACCCCTAGCAGGGACATGTGATATAGCCAGTGAAACCCCTAGCAGGAACTTCAGATATAGCCAGTGAAACCCCTAGCAGGGAATTGAGATATAGCCAGTGAATCCCCTAGCAGGGACTTCAGATATAGCCAGTGAATCCCCTAGCAGGGACTTCAGATATAGCCAGTGAAACCCCTAGCAGGGACTTCAGATATAGCCAGTGAAACCCCTAGCAGGGACTTCAGATATAGCCAGTGAAACCCCTAGCAGGGACTTCAGATATAGCCAGTGAAACCCCTAGCAGGGACTTCAGATATAGCCAGTGAAACCCCTAGCAGGAACTTCAGATATAGCCAGTGAAACCCCTAGCAGGGACTTCAGATATAGCCAGTGAAACCCCTAGCAGGGAATTGAGATATAGCCAGTGAATCCCCTAGCAGGAACTTGAGATATAGCCAGTGAAACCCCTAGCAGGGACTTCAGATATAGCCAGTGAAACCCCTAGCAGGGACTTCAGATATAGCCAGTGAAACCCCTAGCAGGGAATTGAGATATAGCCAGTGAATCCCCTAGCAGGGACTTCAGATATAGCCAGTGAATCCCCTAGCAGGGACTTCAGATATAGCCAGTGATACCCCTAGCAGGGACTTCAGATATAGCCAGTGATACCCCTAGCAGGGACTTCAGATATAGCCAGTGATACCCCTAGCAGGGACTTCAGATATAGCCAGTGAATCCCCTAGCAGGGACATGAGATATAGCCAGTGAAACCCCTAGCAGGGACTTCAGATATAGCCAGTGAATCCCCTAGCAGGGACATGAGATATAGCCAGTGAATCCCCTAGCAGGGACTTCAGATATAGCCAGTGATACCCCTAGCAGGGACTTCAGATATAGCCAGTGAAACCCCTAGCAGGGACTTCAGATATAGCCAGTGATACCCCTAGCAGGGACTTCAGATATAGCCAGTGAATCCCCTAGCAGGGACTTCAGATATAGCCAGTGAATCCCCTAGCAGGGACTTCAGATATAGCCAGTGAAACCCCTAGCAGGGACTTCAGATATAGCCAGTGATACCCCTAGCAGGGACTTCAGATATAGCCAGTGAATCCCCTAGCAGGGACTTCAGATATAGCCAGTGATACCCCTAGCAGGGACTTCAGATATAGCCAGTGAAACCCCTAGCAGGGACTTCAGATATAGCCAGTGAAACCCCTAGCAGGGACTTCAGATATAGCCAGTGAAACCCCTAGCAGGGACTTCAGATATAGCCAGTGAATCCCCTAGCAGGGACTTCAGATATAGCCAGTGAAACCCCTAGCAGGGACATGTGATATAGCCAGTGAAACCCCTAGCAGGGACTTCAGATATAGCCAGTGAAACCCCTAGCAGGGACTTCAGATATAGCCAGTGAAACCCCTAGCAGGGACATGTGATATAGCCAGTGAAACCCCTAGCAGGGACTTCAGATATAGCCAGTGAAACCCCTAGCAGGGACTTCAGATATAGCCAGTGAAACCCCTAGCAGGGAATTGAGATATAGCCAGTGAAACCCCTAGCAGGGACTTCAGATATAGCCAGTGAAACCCCTAGCAGGGACTTCAGATATAGCCAGTGAAACCCCTAGCAGGGAATTGAGATATAGCCAGTGAATCCCCTAGCAGGGACTTCAGATATAGCCAGTGAATCCCCTAGCAGGGACTTCAGATATAGCCAGTGAATCCCCTAGCAGGGACTTCAGATATAGCCAGTGAATCCCCTAGCAGGGACTTCAGATATAGCCAGTGAAACCCCTAGCAGGAACTTCAGATATAGCCAGTGAATCCCCTAGCAGGGACTTCAGATATAGCCAGTGAAACCCCTAGCAGGGAATTGAGATATAGCCAGTGAATCCCCTAGCAGGGACTTCAGATATAGCCAGTGAAACCCCTAGCAGGGAATTGAGATATAGCCAGTGAATCCCCTAGCAGGGACTTCAGATATAGCCAGTGAAACCCCTAGCAGGAACTTCAGATATAGCCAGTGAATCCCCTAGCAGGGACTTCAGATATAGCCAGTGAATCCCCTAGCAGGGACTTCAGATATAGCCAGTGAAACCCCTAGCAGGAACTTCAGATATAGCCAGTGAATCCCCTAGCAGGGACTTCAGATATAGCCAGTGAAACCCCTAGCAGGAACTTCAGATATAGCCAGTGAAACCCCTAGCAGGGAATTGAGATATAGCCAGTGAATCCCCTAGCAGGGACTTCAGATATAGCCAGTGAATCCCCTAGCAGGGACTTCAGATATAGCCAGTGAAACCCCTAGCAGGGACTTCAGATATAGCCAGTGAAACCCCTAGCAGGGACTTCAGATATAGCCAGTGAATCCCCTAGCAGGGACTTCAGATATAGCCAGTGAAACCCCTAGCAGGAACTTCAGATATAGCCAGTGAAACCCCTAGCAGGGAATTGAGATATAGCCAGTGAATCCCCTAGCAGGGACTTCAGATATAGCCAGTGAAACCCCTAGCAGGGACATGTGATATAGCCAGTGAATCCCCTAGCAGGGACTTCAGATATAGCCAGTGAAACCCCTAGCAGGGACATGTGATATAGCCAGTGAAACCCCTAGCAGGGACTTCAGATATAGCCAGTGAAACCCCTAGCAGGGACTTCAGATATAGCCAGTGAAACCCCTAGCAGGGACATGTGATATAGCCAGTGAAACCCCTAGCAGGGACTTCAGATATAGCCAGTGAAACCCCTAGCAGGGACTTCAGATATAGCCAGTGAAACCCCTAGCAGGGACTTCAGATATAGCCAGTGAAACCCCTAGCAGGGACTTCAGATATAGCCAGTGAAACCCCTAGCAGGGAATTGAGATATAGCCAGTGAATCCCCTAGCAGGGACTTCAGATATAGCCAGTGAAACCCCTAGCAGGGACTTGAGATATAGCCAGTGAAACCCCTAGCAGGGACTTCAGATATAGCCAGTGAAACCCCTAGCAGGGACTTCAGATATAGCCAGTGAAACCCCTAGCAGGGAATTGAGATATAGCCAGTGAATCCCCTAGCAGGGACTTCAGATATAGCCAGTGAAACCCCTAGCAGGGACTTCAGATATAGCCAGTGAATCCCCTAGCAGGGACTTCAGATATAGCCAGTGAAACCCCTAGCAGGGACTTCAGATATAGCCAGTGAAACCCCTAGCAGGGACTTCAGATATAGCCAGTGAAACCCCTAGCAGGGACTTCAGATATAGCCAGTGAAACCCCTAGCAGGGAATTGAGATATAGCCAGTGAATCCCCTAGCAGGGACTTCAGATATAGCCAGTGAAACCCCTAGCAGGGACTTCAGATATAGCCAGTGAATCCCCTAGCAGGGACTTCAGATATAGCCAGTGAAACCCCTAGCAGGGACTTCAGATATAGCCAGTGAATCCCCTAGCAGGGACTTCAGATATAGCCAGTGAAACCCCTAGCAGGGAATTGAGATATAGCCAGTGAAACCCCTAGCAGGGACTTCAGATATAGCCAGTGAAACCCCTAGCAGGGACATGTGATATAGCCAGTGAATCCCCTAGCAGGGACTTCAGATATAGCCAGTGAAACCCCTAGCAGGGACTTCAGATATAGCCAGTGAAACCCCTAGCAGGGACTTCAGATATAGCCAGTGAAACCCCTAGCAGGGAATTGAGATATAGCCAGTGAATCCCCTAGCAGGGACTTCAGATATAGCCAGTGAATCCCCTAGCAGGGAATTGAGATATAGCCAGTGAAACCCCTAGCAGGGACTTCAGATATAGCCAGTGAAACCCCTAGCAGGGACATGTGATATAGCCAGTGAAACCCCTAGCAGGGACTTCAGATATAGCCAGTGAATCCCCTAGCAGGGAATTGAGATATAGCCAGTGAATCCCCTAGCAGGGACTTCAGATATAGCCAGTGAATCCCCTAGCAGGGAATTGAGATATAGCCAGTGAAACCCCTAGCAGGGACTTCAGATATAGCCAGTGAAACCCCTAGCAGGGACATGTGATATAGCCAGTGAAACCCCTAGCAGGGACATGTGATATAGCCAGTGAAACCCCTAGCAGGGACTTCAGATATAGCCAGTGAAACCCCTAGCAGGGACATGTGATATAGCCAGTGAAACCCCTAGCAGGGACATGTGATATAGCCAGTGAAACCCCTAGCAGGGACTTCAGATATAGCCAGTGAAACCCCTAGCAGGGAATTGAGATATAGCCAGTGAATCCCCTAGCAGGGACTTCAGATATAGCCAGTGAATCCCCTAGCAGGGACTTCAGATATAGCCAGTGAATCCCCTAGCAGGGACTTCAGATATAGCCAGTGAATCCCCTAGCAGGGACTTCAGATATAGCCAGTGAAACCCCTAGCAGGGACTTCAGATATAGCCAGTGAAACCCCTAGCAGGGACTTCAGATATAGCCAGTGAAACCCCTAGCAGGGACTTCAGATATAGCCAGTGAAACCCCTAGCAGGGACTTCAGATATAGCCAGTGAAACCCCTAGCAGGGAATTGAGATATAGCCAGTGAATCCCCTAGCAGGGACTTCAGATATAGCCAGTGAATCCCCTAGCAGGGAATTGAGATATAGCCAGTGAAACCCCTAGCAGGGACTTCAGATATAGCCAGTGAAACCCCTAGCAGGGACATGTGATATAGCCAGTGAAACCCCTAGCAGGGACTTCAGATATAGCCAGTGAATCCCCTAGCAGGGAATTGAGATATAGCCAGTGAATCCCCTAGCAGGGACTTCAGATATAGCCAGTGAATCCCCTAGCAGGGAATTGAGATATAGCCAGTGAAACCCCTAGCAGGGACTTCAGATATAGCCAGTGAAACCCCTAGCAGGGACTTCAGATATAGCCAGTGAATCCCCTAGCAGGGACATGTGATATAGCCAGTGAAACCCCTAGCAGGGACTTCAGATATAGCCAGTGAAACCCCTAGCAGGGAATTGAGATATAGCCAGTGAATCCCCTAGCAGGGACTTCAGATATAGCCAGTGAATCCCCTAGCAGGGAATTGAGATATAGCCAGTGAAACCCCTAGCAGGGACTTCAGATATAGCCAGTGAATCCCCTAGCAGGGACATGTGATATAGCCAGTGAAACCCCTAGCAGGGACTTCAGATATAGCCAGTGAATCCCCTAGCAGGGAATTGAGATATAGCCAGTGAATCCCCTAGCAGGGACTTCAGATATAGCCAGTGAATCCCCTAGCAGGGAATTGAGATATAGCCAGTGAAACCCCTAGCAGGGACTTCAGATATAGCCAGTGAAACCCCTAGCAGGGACTTCAGATATAGCCAGTGAATCCCCTAGCAGGGACATGTGATATAGCCAGTGAAACCCCTAGCAGGGACTTCAGATATAGCCAGTGAAACCCCTAGCAGGGACTTCAGATATAGCCAGTGAAACCCCTAGCAGGGAATTGAGATATAGCCAGTGAATCCCCTAGCAGGGACATGTGATATAGCCAGTGAATCCCCTAGCAGGGACATGTGATATAGCCAGTGAAACCCCTAGCAGGGAATTGAGATATAGCCAGTGAAACCCCTAGCAGGGACTTCAGATATAGCCAGTGAAACCCCTAGTAGGGAATTGAGATATAGCCAGTGAAACCCCTAGCAGGGACATGTGATATAGCCAGTGAATCCCCTAGCAGGGACATGTGATATAGCCAGTGAAACCCCTAGCAGGGAATTGAGATATAGCCAGTGAAACCCCTAGCAGGGACTTCAGATATAGCCAGTGAATCCCCTAGCAGGGACATGTGATATAGCCAGTGAAACCCCTAGCAGGGAATTGAGATATAGCCAGTGAATCCCCTAGCAGGGACATGTGATATAGCCAGTGAATCCCCTAGCAGGGACATGTGATATAGCCAGTGAAACCCCTAGCAGGGACATGTGATATAGCCAGTGAATCCCCTAGCAGGGACATGTGATATAGCCAGTGAAACCCCTAGCAGGGACATGTGATATAGCCAGTGAAACCCCTAGCAGGGACATGTGATATAGCCAGTGAATCCCCTAGCAGGGACATGTGATATAGCCAGTGAATCCCCTAGCAGGGACATGTGATATAGCCAGTGAAACCCCTAGCAGGGACTTCAGATATAGCCAGTGAAACCCCTAACAGGAACTTGAGATATAGCCAGTGAATCCCCTAGCAGGGACATGTGATATAGCCAGTGAAACCCCTAGCAGGGAATTGAGATATAGCCAGTGAATCCCCTAGCAGGGACATGTGATATAGCCAGTGAAACCCCTAGCAGGGACATGTGATATAGCCAGTGAATCCCCTAGCAGGGACATGTGATATAGCCAGTGAAACCCCTAGCAGGGACATGTGATATAGCCAGTGAAACCCCTAGCAGGGACTTCAGATATAGCCAGTGAAACCCCTAGCAGGGACATGTGATATAGCCAGTGAATCCCCTAGCAGGGACTTCAGATATAGCCAGTGAATCCCCTAGCAGGGACTTCAGATATAGCCAGTGAAACCCCTAGCAGGGACTTCAGATATAGCCAGTGAAACCCCTAGCAGGGACTTCAGATATAGCCAGTGAAACCCCTAGCAGGAACTTGAGATATAGCCAGTGAATCCCCTAGCAGGGACATGTGATATAGCCAGTGAAACCCCTAGCAGGAACTTGAGATATAGCCAGTGAATCCCCTAGCAGGGACATGTGATATAGCCAGTGAATCCCCTAGCAGGGACATGTGATATAGCCAGTGAAACCCCTAGCAGGGACATGTGATATAGCCAGTGAATCCCCTAGCAGGGACATGTGATATAGCCAGTGAAACCCCTAGCAGGGACTTCAGATATAGCCAGTGAATCCCCTAGCAGGGAATTGAGATATAGCCAGTGAATCCCCTAGCAGGGACTTCAGATATAGCCAGTGAATCCCCTAGCAGGGAATTGAGATATAGCCAGTGAAACCCCTAGCAGGGACTTCAGATATAGCCAGTGAAACCCCTAGCAGGGACTTCAGATATAGCCAGTGAATCCCCTAGCAGGGACATGTGATATAGCCAGTGAAACCCCTAGCAGGGACTTCAGATATAGCCAGTGAAACCCCTAGCAGGGACTTCAGATATAGCCAGTGAAACCCCTAGCAGGGAATTGAGATATAGCCAGTGAATCCCCTAGCAGGGACATGTGATATAGCCAGTGAATCCCCTAGCAGGGACATGTGATATAGCCAGTGAAACCCCTAGCAGGGAATTGAGATATAGCCAGTGAAACCCCTAGCAGGGACTTCAGATATAGCCAGTGAAACCCCTAGTAGGGAATTGAGATATAGCCAGTGAAACCCCTAGCAGGGACATGTGATATAGCCAGTGAATCCCCTAGCAGGGACATGTGATATAGCCAGTGAAACCCCTAGCAGGGAATTGAGATATAGCCAGTGAAACCCCTAGCAGGGAATTGAGATATAGCCAGTGAATCCCCTAGCAGGGACATGTGATATAGCCAGTGAATCCCCTAGCAGGGACATGTGATATAGCCAGTGAAACCCCTAGCAGGGACATGTGATATAGCCAGTGAATCCCCTAGCAGGGACATGTGATATAGCCAGTGAAACCCCTAGCAGGGACATGTGATATAGCCAGTGAAACCCCTAGCAGGGACATGTGATATAGCCAGTGAAACCCCTAGCAGGGACATGTGATATAGCCAGTGAATCCCCTAGCAGGGACATGTGATATAGCCAGTGAATCCCCTAGCAGGGACATGTGATATAGCCAGTGAAACCCCTAGCAGGGACATGTGATATAGCCAGTGAAACCCCTAGCAGGGACTTCAGATATAGCCAGTGAAACCCCTAGCAGGAACTTGAGATATAGCCAGTGAATCCCCTAGCAGGGACATGTGATATAGCCAGTGAAACCCCTAGCAGGGAATTGAGATATAGCCAGTGAATCCCCTAGCAGGGACATGTGATATAGCCAGTGAAACCCCTAGCAGGGACATGTGATATAGCCAGTGAATCCCCTAGCAGGGACATGTGATATAGCCAGTGAAACCCCTAGCAGGGACATGTGATATAGCCAGTGAAACCCCTAGCAGGGACTTCAGATATAGCCAGTGAAACCCCTAGCAGGGACATGTGATATAGCCAGTGAATCCCCTAGCAGGGACTTCAGATATAGCCAGTGAATCCCCTAGCAGGGACTTCAGATATAGCCAGTGAAACCCCTAGCAGGGACTTCAGATATAGCCAGTGAAACCCCTAGCAGGGACTTCAGATATAGCCAGTGAAACCCCTAGCAGGAACTTGAGATATAGCCAGTGAATCCCCTAGCAGGGACATGTGATATAGCCAGTGAAACCCCTAGCAGGAACTTGAGATATAGCCAGTGAATCCCCTAGCAGGGACATGTGATATAGCCAGTGAATCCCCTAGCAGGGACATGTGATATAGCCAGTGAAACCCCTAGCAGGGACATGTGATATAGCCAGTGAATCCCCTAGCAGGGACATGTGATATAGCCAGTGAAACCCCTAGCAGGGACATGTGATATAGCCAGTGAATCCCCTAGCAGGGACATGTGATATAGCCAGTGAAACCCCTAGCAGGGACATGTGATATAGCCAGTGAAACCCCTAGCAGGGACATGTGATATAGCCAGTGAAACCCCTAGCAGGGACATGTGATATAGCCAGTGAAACCCCTAGCAGGGACACTTGATATAGCCAGTGAAACCCCTAGCAGGGAATTGAGATATAGCCAGTGAAACCCCTAGCAGGGACATGTGATATAGCCAGTGAATCCCCTAGCAGGGACATGTGATATAGCCAGTGAAACCCCTAGCAGGGAATTGAGATATAGCCAGTGAAACCCCTAGCAGGGACATGTGATATAGCCAGTGAAACCCCTAGCAGGGAATTGAGATATAGCCAGTGAAACCCCTAGCAGGGACATGTGATATAGCCAGTGAAACCCCTAGCAGGGACATGTGATATAGCCAGTGAAACCCCTAGCAGGGACATGTGATATAGCCAGTGAAACCCCTAGCAGGGACATGTGATATAGCCAGTGAAACCCCTAGCAGGGACATGTGATATAACCAGTGAAACCCCTAGCAGGGACATGTGATATAGCCAGTGAAACCCCTAGCAGGGAATTGAGATATAGCCAGTGAAACCCCTAGCAGGGACATGTGATATAGCCAGTGAAACCCCTAGCAGGGAATTGAGATATAGCCAGTGAAACCCCTAGCAGGGACATGTGATATAGCCAGTGAAACCCCTAGCAGGGACATGTGATATAGCCAGTGAAACCCCTAGCAGGGACATGTGATATAGCCAGTGAAACCCCTAGCAGGGACATGTGATATAGCCAGTGAAACCCCTAGCAGGGACATGTGATATAGCCAGTGAAACCCCTAGCAGGGACATGTGATATAGCCAGTGAATCCCCTAGCAGGGACATGTGATATAGCCAGTGAATCCCCTAGCAGGGACATGTGATATAGCCAGTGAATCCCCTAGCAGGGAATTGAGATATAGCCAGTGATACAATACAGCAGGAATGGCGAGATAAAGCCAATTATACCCCATGGCAGAAGAGAATCTTCTCAAAGGTTTTCCCATTTTTAACAATATTCTAGGGAATGTCATAGCTCCTGGTGGTACCTTATAGCCTAACAGATTTAATGAGGTTGAAGCTTTCAGCAGATATTTACTGGGATTCTTGTCCTGGAAAAGCTTATCCTTCTATCAATCTGTTAATCTGTCAGGCGACATCTGTCCCTGGGTCATTAACAAGGATACCCGCCTCAGGAATGACAACTTTGGATAACAATGCAGACCTCATGCCTGAGATATTAATGCAAGCTTAAGGGCTATCATGGTACCAATGGTGACTACAACGTTACCTTTTGTAGCTCCTGCAGCACCAAGGTGGTAGATGGCACCCAGTAGGAGCCAAAACACCTTCTGTTCATCCATAGAGATGCCCACCACCTTCATAGCAGCCTGCAGCCTGATGAACTGCTGCGCAGCTCTCTGCTTCTCATCTGCCTGCGAGCACAGAAACAGGAGACTTCTGTTCAAAGCTACCATCAAAGGAGAATCACAGGCACACACAGGGCAGCTCTGTAAACACTCACTCCTCTGAGAGTGCAAGATCACAGGCACACACAGGGCAGCTCTGTAAACACTCACTCCTCCGAGAGTGCAAGATCACAGGCACACACAGGGCAGCTCTGTAAACACTCACTCCTCCGAGAGTGCAAGATCACAGGCACACACAGGGCAGCTCTGTAAACACTCACTCCTCCGAGAGTGCAAGATCACAGGCACACATAGGGCAGCTCTGTAAACACTCACTCCTCCGAGAGTGCAAGATCACAGGTACACACAGGGCAGCTCTGTAAACACTCACTCCTCTGAGAGTGCAAGATCACAGGCACACACAGAGTGGGTCTGTAACTGCTCACTCCTCAGACAGTGCAGAATCACAGGCACACACAAGGCAGTACTGTATCCACTTACTGCTCCGACAGTGCAGAATCACAGGCACACAGAGGGCAGCTCTGAAAACACTCACTCCTCCAACAGTTCAGAATCACAGGTCCAAACAGGCAGCTGTGTAACCATTCACTCCTCTAATAGTGCAGAATCACAGACACAAACAGGGTGCTTCTGTAACAGGTCTCTCTTCTGACAGTGAGAATGACAGGCACACACAGAGTGGGTCTGTAACTGCTCACTCCTCAGACAGTGCAGAATCACAGGCACACACAGGGCAGTACCGTATCCACTTACTGCTCCGACAGTGCAGAATCACAGGCACACAGAGGGCAGCTCTGAAAACACTCACTCCTCCAACAGTTCAGAATCACAGATAGCTGTGTAACCATTCACTCCTCTAATAGTGCAGAATCACAGACACAAACAGGGTGCTTCTGTAACAGGTCTCTCTTCTGACAGTGAGAATGACAGGCACACACAGAGTGGGTCTGTAACTGCTCACTCCTCAGACAGTGCAGAATCACAGGCATACACAGGGCAGCTCTGTAACCGCTCTCTTTTCTGACAGTGAGAATGACAGGCACACAGGGCAGCTCTGCAGCCACTCACTCCTCTGACAGTGCAGAATCACAGGCACACACAGGGCAGCTCTGCAACCACTCACTCCTCTGACAGTGCAGAATCACAGGTACACACAGGGCAGCTCTGTAAACACTCACTCCTCCGAGAGTGCAAGATCACAGGCACACACAGGGCAGCTCTGTAAACACTCACTCCTCCGAGAGTGCAAGATCACAGGCACACACAGGGCAGCTCTGCAACCACTCACTCCTCTGACAGTGCAGAATCACAGGTACACACAGGGCAGCTCTGTAAACACTCACTCCTCCGAGAGTGCAAGATCACAGGCACACACAGGGCAGCTCTGTAAACACTCACTCCTCCGAGAGTGCAAGATCACAGGCACACACAGGGCAGCTCTGCAACCACTCACTCCTCTGACAGTGCAGAATCACAGGTACACACAAGTTTGAAGCACTGATCCTGGAGCTCTCAGCACTGCAGACCTTGAATAGTGGAAATATCCCGAACACATTATTCTCTGCCAAGTGGTTGAAGTGGAGCTCGGTCCTGTAATAAGAAGAATGTATGCTGGGTCACATTGTCTAGATAAGTAATTAAGGCAGATGGCATGTGCTCCTATCAGGGGAGAATTATTAACCCCAGCACTACACAGACCTGCATTCAAAGCAGGAGACCCCAGCCACAGCTTGTGGCCCGCTGAGGACAGAAGATGAAAGCACCACTTCCCTCTGCATCATCGCAGAGGTAACATCCTAGTGCAGTGGTGGCCTACGGGCCGTGAAGACCCTGGCACCCTGCAACTGCTTTAGAGGCTGAATTTTGATGCCCTATAAGCAAGTCCGACATTCTTTATGAAGCTGAAATGAAAGCTGTATCATGGATCTCTTCATATTCTTTGGCAGAACTGTACACATAACTGGGGGTTAAAATGCACACACAGAGCCACTTTCTTATAAAAAAAAACAAACATCGCCCCCAGAAAACATTTGTTCTAGATTGTACAGCCCCCTAATGCGAGGGGCTGGTGGCTGCCTCCGGCACTCCCTAAGGCCGTCACTGCTTGAGGGGCAGGAGAAGGGGCTGGCGGGAGGGACTCGTGTTAACCACTCCAAAATGTGAGGGAGGTTCAGAGGAAAGAGCTGGGATGTAAATATTACAGAAATTAGGTGGAGGCCGGAGGAGCCCGTCCCTTGGAATGGGAGCCCAGAGGGACTCTGAAGGGGGTCAGCCCTGAACCCTTCCAACTCCGTGACAGAAAGGCAAGTGGAGCTCCTTCAGGTTCTCACATCTAGTGGAAGTGAAAGGTTTATACTCAGATATATCACTCTGCTGAGAGGCTCTCTGCAGGACATTTAAAAAACCTCCATGCAGAATACTTAATGAAACGTGACTCACCAGATCAACTGCACTGGGGTTTTACATTTTTCTCTTCAATAAAGTGAATCATGAACCTTACACTACAAAATGCTAACACTCACTGTGCTGTCACACCCATTACTGTCTTACCCAAGTGTGTTACAGTATCTGTGCTGTCACGCCCATTACTGTCTTACCCAAGTGTGTTACAGTATCTGTGCTGTCACGCCCATTACTTTCTTACCCGAATGTGTTACAGTATCTGTGCTGTCACAGCCATTACTGTCTTACCCAAGTGTGTTACAGTATCTGTGCTGTCACACCCATTACTGTCTTACCCGAATGTGTTACAGTATCTGTGCTGTCACACCCATTACTGTCTTACCCGAATGTGTTACAGTATCTGTGCTGTCACACCCATTACTGTCTTACCCGAATGTGTTACAGTATCTGTGCTGTCACACCCATTACTGTCTTACCCGAGTGTGTTACAGTATCTGTGCTGTCACACCCATTACTGTCTTACCTGAGTGCATTATCTGCCCCAGCCATTAGATAGTAGAAGACATTAAAGGTGGCCTCTTTTTCAGGGTGTTTTGCTACTCTCAGCTTCTCCAACAGCACAGTCTGTTCAATAAAAGTAACAAGGAGGAATAAAAACATTTATTTAACAAAGAAAACATTTCTGTAACAGTACAGTGCTGTGTACACTAATGATGCTTTATAAGAAATAATTGTTCTGACTGTATAGCACTAGTAACCCCTCACTTGTATGGAAGCAGAACCAGAAGAAATGATTCACCTGTATAGAGGCAGAGGCAACCTGTCCTGCCTGGTCAAAGTCCAATGAGATGATCTGAGAGACGCGGGAGGCATTGCCATTCATACTTGTCATGCTGTTTCCAAAAGCCTCCATGATAGTGTACACAGCCTGCCACTTCTCCACTGTAAAGTAAATGGGATCTGTATGAAACTGATCTCAGCTTCCCCGGAGTATCCCTCACAGAGGTACAGGTGTGCGAGACGGATCCCTGCTCCCCGGAGTATCCCTCACAGAGGTACAGGTGTGCGAGACGCATCCCTGCTCCCCGGAGTATCCCTCACAGAGGTACAGGTGTGCGAGACGCATCCCTGCTCCCCGGAGTATCCCTCACAGAGGTACAGGTGTGCGAGACGCATCCCTGCTCCCCGGAGTATCCCTCACAGAGGTACAGGTGTGCGAGACGCATCCCTGCTCCCCGGAGTATCCCTCACAGAGGTACAGGTGTGCGAGACGGATCCCTGCTCCCCGGAGTATCCCTCACAGAGGTACAGGTGTGCGAGACGCATCCCTGCTCCCCGGAGTATCCCTCACAGAGGTACAGGTGTGCGAGACGGATCCCTGCTCCCCGGAGTATCCCTCACAGAGGTACAGGTGTGCGAGACGGATCCCTGCTCCCTGGAGTATCCCTCACAGAGGTACAGGTGTGCGAGATGGATCCCTGCTCCCTGCTGCAGGTCGTGTGTGAAGGACACAGGTCAACACATACAGCAGGGATCTGGTAAGTACATATCTGGCCTTGCAAGCATTTCTAGGTCTTTGCACATTAGCATGAGAACATGAGAGATAGAGAGGGAGGAAGAGACAGCGAGAGAGAACATGAGCATAAAAATAAGAGAGAGTAAGAGGGGTACCCGAGCACAAGATCACCTGGTACCCGTTTACCTGAGAAGACTTTGGCTGTATTGCCAGAAACGGTGGCCAGGTACTGGATCAGGTGCTGACTGCTCGTGGTTTTCCCACTCCCGCTGCTTCCCAGCAGCACAATGGACTGGTCCTGCCGTGTCATCAGCATATTTCGGTAAGCGGCCTGTGCCACGGCGTATATGTGGGGTGAGGTGTCCTCCCTGCGGCAGCTCTTAAACATATGCATGACCTGCAGAAGAGAAACACGGAACAGTAACCCAAGGAGCCGTGCAGGAGAGCTTCCAACCTGTGTTATTTGTAACATCTGTTAAACTCAGGGCGATGGAAGTCCATGACTAGAACTGAAGCATCAGCAGCCACAGCCAACATAATGGAGGCCGACGCAACGCAGTGCGCTCAGCCCGGCGCATAACTTGATGCACGGTTGGAGGCGCATTTTGGAGGCGCAACAACAACAACTCCCGATGCAATAATAGGATTTGCGCATCCAAAACGCGTGCCCAAACCAGCAAGCAGCTAACAGCGCTCATCACATGCAAATGCCATGTTGATGAGGCTAATAGCGATTAGCCCCAGATGCGCACGTTTTTACCCGCAAACATTAATGCCAGCCCAGGTACTGGCATTCAAGTGTTGATGTGCCCCAAGCCATCAACAAAAATAAAAATCAGAAAATATTGCTTTTCTCTGGTTCCTCCAACTTAATATTGTCATGACACCAAGTAGGAGAAACCACAGAAAGCGGCAACATGAAAAAAAAAATGGCGGTCAGGTTAGGAAAACGGACTCTCAATGTACCAGCATCCGTTTTCCTAACCCATGGCTGTGCACGCAGCCACCTCTCCTGGGCACCCGATGCAGAGGACGCGCTGGGGACGCACAGTTGATCCCTAGAGCGGCACCTCATTACCATACTGCACCCACGAGAGGTGGGCGGGCACGTGTTAGGAAAAAAACCGGGCACCGGAAACGGGAGGCGACCGGAGAGAATACCGAGCAGCATCGTCGCCGGGAACCATCGTCCGCATCCCCCAATCCCCTCCCCTCCCATGCACATTTGTCTTGTCGTCACTTAATGGATCGCTCTGGCAGCGCAGAGTTTGAACTAAAGAGAAAGAGTTTGAATCGCTCTGGCAGCGTTGAGTTTGAACTAAAGAGAGTGAGAGAGAGAGAGAGAGAGAGAGACAGTCGGAGAGCAAGAGATCAAACGCAGCAAGCGGTGACAATGTCCGGCAGACGGACTCCCTTAGCGTGGAGCCTGGCACCCACCTTCTCAGAGTACACGGAGGGAGAGCTGAGCGGGTTCAGGATGACCGTGGAGGGCCCGGCGTACGTGTGGATCAGGTTTCCGCCGTAGCGCTGCCGTAGGCTGTGAAGGACGCTGGACTCATTGAGATAGACGAGCGACGTCAGGTCTTCCACTCGGTCACAGCACTGGGGATTCGCCTGAGGGGGAAAAGCAGAAAGCTCTCTTCAGGCAGAGATCTCGCCTCGGCGCGTCCCCGGCAGCGGCAGCGCGGTGAGAGAATCTAACACGGCGGCCTTCGGTGGGGGAAAAGGGGATTCGTCTACATCCAGAACCGACCCATCTCCTTCTGAGTCTCCGCACAGCACGTGTGTACGTGTGTGTGTGTGTGTGAAATTTTGCACTGGGGGGGGGGGGCCCTGCATGTCTCTGCCTGATGCCGGAGCAAATAACTCGTAGATCTGACAGTTTTTATAAACCTGCGTGAGAGTCTTAGAAATTCACCAAGTTACGAGGAAGCGTCAGTTGTCTTTTGCTTTAAATTTACCTTCTTTTGCCCGGTCTATAGTTAAAGATTATCTGTGCAAACTTCATTTGGGTTTACAGAATTAATCAAGCCTGGACTCTCTACGGAGCTGCGTCAGTCTAAACGGTCCTGTAGCTCACTGCTGGGTGCCGGACCCTGCCAGAACAGGGAATTTTTAAAGCTCAAGTCAGAGCTGAGATTAGGAGCTGTCGGGGAGAGAGGCCGGCTGGGGAGACTGGAGGGAGAGGGGAAAAAGGTAACAGCAGGGGGTGCAGCATGGCAGGATGGTGCTTGGGGCATAGCCTGTGCCCCTGCCGGGGGGGGGGGGGGGGAGGTTGTGTGGCACGGCCCAGTGTGGCATTGCCGATCTCCTGATTCAGAGAGAGAACACGCACAGAGCAGGCTCACAGACCCCCAAGTCAAATGTCAAATATCTGTTTCAAGTCAATTTTTTTAAAAGTCTGTGTGGTGGATACAGTAAAAAGGGGTCTGAATGTAATTAGATCACTGCCCATGTCACCTCCTGTGGTGACATGGGCAGTGACAGAGTCTAACTGAGGATCTGAATTCCTGCAGGAGAAACCAATAAAGGGAAGAGCAAAGGAAGGAGAGAGAGAGAGAGAGGAAGAGGAGGGAGGGAGAGGCAGGGGAGGGAAGCTTAAGCAGGCAACAGTTCCAGCCCCCTGGGTATGGGATTTGAAAGGGAGAGGTTACATCTTCACACCTTCTCCACATCGTCCTCGTCCACCTCCAGAACAGTCCCATCATGCTCCAGGTGGATCTGCACTTTCTCCTCTGGCACACTGCCACTCTCCACCTTCAACTTGCTGGCTAGGAGAGAGAAAAAGCAAAGCTCAGCACCAGAAAATCCAGCAGAGAGAAGCAAATGGCAACAGCAGCAAATCAGAACATAAGAACATGCCATGCTGGGTCAGACCGAGGGTCCATCAAGCCCAGCATCCTGTTTCCAACAGTGGCCAATCCAGGCCATAAGAACCTGGCAACCACCCAAACATTAAACAGATCCGAAGCTACTGATGCCAGCAATAGCAGTGACTAATCCATAAGTCAACTTTATTAATAGCAGTTAACTGACTTTTCCTTCAGGAACTTATCCAAACCTTTTTTAAACGCAGCTACACTAACTGAACTAACCACATCCTCTGGCAAAGAAATCCAGTGCTTAATTGTGTGTTCAGTGAAAAATAATTCTCTGATTTGTTTTAAATGTGCAACTTGCTAACTTCAAGGGTGTCCCCTAGTCCTTGTATTAACTGAAAGAGTTGCAGACTCCAGTAGGAGGAGCTACAGAGAGGCCAATGGGAACTGCAACTAATCAAAGATCAGGAAGCACAAAGGCTACCGGTAGTAGGAAGAGAGCTGCACTCACAACTGAAGCTTTTTTATCAGCCAGCCTTATCATTTTAGGATATGAATTTTTTTTTTAGCAATTTCTTCAGGGGCCTATATTTAAGGTAGGACAAATTTGCACCAAACAGAGCAAAAACAGAGTGTTTTGTATCTCTCAATAACCTGCTTTTGCTTCAGCTGCTTTAATCTCTGGCTCATGGGTTTGAACCCCATGTTGGTTGAGAAAGATGTACAGCTTGCACAAAACAGCAGCAAAAATCAGAGGTTCTGCCTCTGACATAAAACTGGCGGTAGACAAAATCTTGCACGAAAAAAACAAAACTGTGCTCATTAATTAAAAGGGCAAACCGCAGGGTGAGACTCTTCCCCTGTGCATGGCCGCTTGCTTCTTCAGCCCAGCCCTGAGCACGCGCCGCTGCTCCTGAGCAGGCTTGCCAGCTGCTATAGCCTGGCCCCGAGCGGGCACGCGCCCTCCTGAAACCTGGCACTGGGTGTATGCACCACGCCTCGGAAGCTGTGCTGCTCTACTGCAGGGCATCCACCGAGAGAGAGAGAGAGAGAGAGAGAGAGAGAGAGAGAGAAAGAGAAAGAGAGAGAAAGAAAGAGAGAGAGAGAGAGAAAGAGAGAGAGAGAAAGAAAGAGAAAGAGAGAGAGAGAGAGAAAGAGAGAGAGAGCAGACCTATGGGATGTTGGCCTCTCACACATCTGCCCGGCAGGAGGAGCATTCAGTGACGGTTTACAGAGGGAGGAGAGGGCTGGAGATGCCCACCCTAGGGCTGATAAAACGTGCTGAAATGTACTGTGTTTATTCTATTCGCGGAGGTATTTTGATATTCCCTTCTGTCTTTCCTTCTTCTTTTTAAATTTGTGGTTACAAGGGCAATAAATAAATTTACTTAAGATGTTCTCTTGTTATGTATAAGATTTCTTACCCCGCCCTTCCGGGTTTCAGGACACTCATGCTCATTGGTTCTTACAGAATGCTTTTTGCTCTTATATTTTTTGATTACATTTAGATACGTTTTACTCACCTTATCGCACTAGTGCCCAAGATGAGGTACAACAGAACGTATCAATACATTGTAAACAAGCAAATTAATCATAGTTTCAAAAAAAACAAGCAAAAAAAAAACAAAACAACAGAAATTAGCTTAAAGCGATACACATTATAAAATCAAAAACAGTCAATCACAGTGCCACTGATGGGCGCAGCTTCTAGAGAGACTCGGGCCGCAAGACTCACCCAGGGTCGAGGAAGCAGCAGCGGGAAGAGACGGTGCCCTCTCCAAACCCCCCCCCCCCCCCTCACTCAGCTTAAGAGCTGTACTGGAGAAACCCAGATCAGGCCGTCAAGCCTCGCACGCTGCACAGTCTGCGGGGGCTACACGACACCGGGCCTGGTACCAAGCACAGCTCCCTCAGACCCCGCTGCGCCCGACGCACTAAAATGGTTTTCCCAGTTTGTGTCTCCGGGACAATGCGGGGTTACGCGGGCCTCTGTCAGACAACACTGTCAGCACGGGGGGGGGGGGGGGGCTGCTGAGACTTCTTTCGCTTCCGAGAACAAGTGGATTGGCAGAGCCAAGCTGTGGTGAGAGCACCAAGCGGCAAACGCCCTCCACCACGCTGCCTGCTGCTCAGCGTGAAGAGCTTGGGGGGGGGGGGGGGTGTCATTACCTAGAGAGAACCCGTCCTTATGGACCAGCCAGACCTTGTCAGCTTCGTACCACCTCTGCTCAGCTGCGATCTGCTCCTCGGTCTTCGCCTGGAGGGGGTCAGAGAGGACACGGGTCAGCAGAGAGCCATCCACAGAAGCCAGAAAGAAGCAAACCAAAAAGCAAGGCCGGCAAGAAACGAGGCACGAGCATGCGGTCTGGGAGGAGGGGGGTGAACCCCTCTCATATACGGTAAGTAACATAGAGTGATGGCGTAGAAAGAGCAACCACGGCTCCTCCGGTCTGCCCAGCAAGGTTGCAACAGAAAAGAGCTGGAATCAACCTCAAGCTCTCCAATTTACTGCCGGTGCGCTTACGTGCTTCACCCCCCCCCCCCCCTCCTTCTGCATACTGGGCTTGATGGCCCCTTGGTCTGACCCCGTACGGCATTGCCTTAGGTTCTTATTCTGGGCTTCATGGTCCCTCCTCTTACTTTCCAGGGCTATTTTGACCCCTCTCTCTCTTTCTCTCTTTACAGTCTGCCTGCTTTCAACGTCTCTGTTAGAGGCTGTGAGTTTCCTCCGCCGGACGTCCCTCATCCGGCAGCCGAGGGTAAAGTCATTCATCAGCCCTCAGGAGCTGGGAGCAGGATGCACCTTCCTTGTACTCTGTGCTCAGGCAGTGGAAAAGCCCTCTGGCTCTGCTCTTTGATCTATTTCCAGCCCCATCTCAACTAAAGTCAAGGAAAACAGCAAAGTCCAGGCCAGCCAAATAATCTCTACCCGACATGCAGGGCTTAGATGAACTTAAAACTGTCACCAACCAACCAGACACATGAGCAATGGCGGGGCAGGCCTGCTGGGTCCCATCACTGCTTCCACAGCTCCCTCCCTCCCTTTATTTTTAAACAAACGGTGCACGATGACCCCTCTTGCATGTGCAGATTTCAACATCAGTAACTGGATGTGAGCATTTCAGGGCATTTAAAGTGTGGGCCTGCAGGGACAACATTGTGGACATTGGGCTTTGATGACATTGGCCAGAAATGTGATTTGTACAAGCTCCTGTGGGCAGCTCTCTCTCCACCAGCAAGTCACCTACAGGCCAATACAGTACAGTGCGCTCCGGCGGAGCGCACTGTTAACCCGCGGTTGGATGCGCGTTTTGGACGCGCTAGCTTTACCCCTTATTCAGTAAGGGGTAATAGCGCGCCGAAAACGAGCGTCCAACCCCCCCAAAACTAATAGCGCCCGCAACATACAAATGCATGTTGATGGCCCTATTAGTCATTCCCCGCGCGATACAGTAAGTAAAATGTGCAGCCAAGCCGCACATTTTGCTTTCAGAAATTAGCACCTACCCAAATGTAGGCGTTAATTTCTGCCGGCGCCGGGGAAGTGCACAGAAAAGCCGTAAAAACGGCTTTTCTGTGCACCCTCTGACTTAATATCATGGTGATATTAAGTCAGAGGTCCCGAAGAGTAAAAAAAAAAGTAAAAATTAAAAAAAAAAATAAAATTAAAAATCGGCCTGCGGCCTGGAAGGCGGATGCTCAATTATGTGGCTGTCAGCGGGTTTGACAGATGCTGGCAAAATTAAGCATCAGCTGTCAAACCCGCTGACAGCCGCCGCTCCTTTTACCGCGAGCCCTAATTTGCATAGGCCACCCTCCTGAATCGCGCGCCCAGGAGAGTGGCCAGTGCGCGCGCTGGGAGAGCGGGCGCTCGCCAGCTCTCCCGCGCGTTTTTCTGAATCGGCCTGAAAGTAATCAAAGACATCACCTTACAGCCCACAGAGCACACTGCTGAACACAAGACAATGCTCACACAATCCCCACCTTACAACCGCACACAGCACACGCCCAGACCCTCCAAGCCAGCAGGAGGCTTCAGGCATCTCAGGCCCTGCATGTCAGAGAATCTGTGACCTCAGCAGATCTTCCCCTACTCCCATCTCTCGCGCTGACCTTGGAGAAGTCACTTAACCTCCACGTGTTTACACAGACTATAAGCTCTCTGGGGAAGGGGCATGGTGACTTACTCTGTGCAGCATTCTATACATGGAGGAGGCTAGGATAAGAATATTAGCATAACCCATTACGGCAACACTTCCGGGGAGTCCCAGTCTAGCTCAGCGAGCCCCCCCTCCCCGGAAGGTGCACAGACAGACAACGTGGATGCCAACCTGAGCTGGAGATGGAGCCGAAGCTGAGCTCACGGCAGCTGCACAGACTTCATCCGCCTGAGCCTAGCGGGGGAGGGCAGGAAAGAACGAAGACAGGAGGGGAAAGCAGAAACAGAGAGAAAGGAAGGGAGGAGGGCCAGATACAGAGAGGAAAGAACAACATTTAAAAGAGGTTTCTTTGCTCTGTCACTCAAGGTCAAATAGTGGAAATTAGAAAGGAAATCAATTAGGCAATGGGCAAAAAGAATGAAAGCTGGAGCAGGAGAAACCATGAAAGTCCCCCCCCTCCCCCACCCTCCAAGGGAGAAGCCTTGTTGGGCACGGAGGCCCCGATGCAATAAGCAGCACTGTGCACCGTTTTACCCACGGCTGGGTGCACATTTTACTTCCAATGCACACAAAACATGTGCCCAGCACCCTGGCATGGAAACCCCCTGCAGATGCGGGCATTGGTTAATATTACCTCCCACGCAGAGAGCTGTGCGGGCCTAACTCAGGTTTCCTGCAAACACATTATTTTTTTCCGTGTACTAAGCCTAGCCTTTGTGCACATTTTCTAGTTTGTGTGCTCTCATTTGTTGGAGTTTTTTTAAACTCCTGATACATTCGCATCTCATTTGCTTACTGCATTAATGATTTAAGAAAAAAAAAAAAAAAAGAGCTTGTGCGTTAAGAAACCGTGAATTTCAGTTCAGTTTTAATGGCCCTGAACTGATAAACCCACAGCACTCCACGGGAGCAAGGCCGCAGAGCCAGGGCTCCAGCTCTGAGAAGCTCATCTCAATGGGAGCTCCCGAGACAGCAGCACAAGATAGGGCTTTGTAGATTAAGCACCAGGGCCAGATGGATACCTAGAAACAACAGTATCAGATCACTCGTAGACACACTGCAGTGCAACACACCACCAGCCACACCACCAGCTCGGCTTCAAGAAGAGACTCTCGTACACCTCAGCACCCTCCATGATTTTAACACATTCCTCCGTAGACAAAACACTTATTTTTGGAGATAAATACAAACTAATAAAGCAACAATTCACTTAAAATGCAAACAAAGGCAGAGCTTACATCAAGTCTTTCATCCACTATAAAACATGCACAATTATGCCCAAGAAAAAGGCAGCAATGTAAGTGTGAAAGGATGTGAGTCAGATGTCAGGCAAGGGGAGGGGAGGGTAGGGTAGATGCTGGAGTCAGGCAGGACAGGGGGTATGGAGAAGCTTGAAAAGTCGTCTTACACGCCAGCATGACACCCGCGCACAGACCCCAGCCCAGGCACAGGCGAGGGGTGCGGACGGGATCACCCATGAGGAAGTGGACAGATCCAGAGGACAGTACAGTACCCTGGCTCTGTGCAGGGGAGGCCGCCACTGGTCCCAGCTATGACAGCAAAGCAATGAAGAGAAAACAAGCCAAAGGTGAGAAGGAGAACAGAAGCAGCATGAAGGAGGAGAAAACAGCAAGAGAGCTTACACTTGGAGCGGCAGAGCTGAGAACGTCTGCATCTTCTGGGTCCCTCCTGACTTTTGCTGCATTCTCGCAAACGTTCTGATGGGTTTGCAAGCATCTCCTGCTTAATTACTTCCAACTCCAAAGAAAGCCAAGCAAACCAGAGTGGCATCTGTGCTGTTCACCATCAGAAAACCCCAAGCTCATACCACTCAGCCACAGTCGGTGGGTGGAATACAAAGCATCTTGTGAGCCACCCATAATTCAAAGGGCAATGCACAAGCAGTATATGTGAGCAGTTTTGCTCCTAACCCAGACAAGCAAGAGGCAAACCCTGCAGTTCAATGATAAGGGCGTGAAAGATGGTGTATGATCTTATTCCAAAGCCTTGGAAGTTCTTTTATTCAGACTCAGCTGCTGTCACAGTAAAGCACTTTTTCCTACATTATGCTCTTCATTGAACAGATAGAGGATTTGCAACTTTTGGGGGAGCTGCCCGGCCAATTTGCCAATACAACTGCATCACCGCAAGCTAAAAAAAAAAAACTGTGCCACTGCCTCACTATCGGTAATGTTAACCAACAACTGCACACTACTGCCTGCCAATACTGTAGCACTACACACACACACACTACTTGCTTGCTTACAACAGAAGCAGCACAGAAGACACAGCTACAGTGCACAGAGCAGGGGATGCAGAAGCTGCAGTGCAGTGTGTGAAAGGCAACCAGAGAATCAGAGGTAATAAACAAACTGGCAAGTTACAGAGGCCGTGAAGATCTCCTCCAGCCTTATCTGTGCTTCATCCACCACAGTCGGCAGGGGGTCAGTACAGTAGCCTGAAGGTCAAATTACGATTAAAGGACCATCCTCAAGTGACCTAGAGCTTTTTACTCCCCGCACGAGCTCAGCATGGGCTAAATATCTGCAGTCAAGGAGCTGCTTAGCCGGATAAGTCATATCCGGTTAAGTTAGACCAGCTCTATGCTGATCTAACTTATCCAATTACTTAACCAGATAAGAATGAATATTGTAACTGGATAAGTAGTGCACCCACAAATTGGCTGGCTAAAAGATAACTGGATAAGTGACTTGTCCGGCTATCCAGCGTTAAATGCGCTTTTGGTATCGGGGCCCCTGGTCTCTTAATAAGATGCAGTTGCTTCAAGCTATCTGTGATGAAATGGTGCCATCCTGTGGCTGCTGGGAAGATTGCAGGTGTGGAGTTTTTTCCTCCTGATACTTTAGCTCTCAACTGTGATAGGTACTGCCCTTGCTGCCAGTATCCCAATAAGTTAAAGCAAAAGGTTTAGCAAAACTATCTTTTCCCCAGATAACTCAGTTGGTAGCCGAAGAATCTTTGCATTACTTTTTTTTTTAAGGCTTCAATGGGTTTCATTGAACCAATCTACAACTAATAAGAAGTCACACTATATGAGCTTTCCAGACCACAAATTCTCTCTCTGGATGATCCCTAAGATCCCAGTTTTCTCTAGAAAAATACATGGCTCCCAGAACTCTGTCTGCACTATGCTTCCAACCTACATCAGTATTTAAACTTGCAGTTTTTTCATTCCTGCCTGTCAGTCAGGGGGTGTAGTAACTGTGCTGATCACAATCAGAACCTCGGACAGTATCCCACAGATACATTTAATGAACAGATTTCGAGGAGTCTGCTCTAAAAATAAGGACTGTGGCCATAACTAAAGATGCCAAATGTGTACAAATGTAAGAAATAAATTGTTAGGCTAAAATAGAGCCCTAGAAATAAAACCATTAAAAAAAAGAAAGAGCAGAGCCCAGAAAGCCGCGATTCATTGACCAAACCCTCTGGCTCTGTAACACACCTGCTCCCTAGGCCCAGGCACGCTCTCTCCACTGATCAGGCCCGACACAGCTTCAGAAGATGATCTCCCCTTCAAAAATGCCAGAAAGGGAAAAGCAAAGTGAGAATGCTACAGAAAGGGAAGATGCTGCTTTTTTTTTCAAACCAAGAAACGCATCTTCAGCTCCTTAACGTCACACCGGGCAAGACAATCCTTTCACCTTGCCCCAACACAATTCTGGCATGCATTGTTACAGCACAACTTATTCTCTCACTGTCAGCCTGCAGGCAGCATGCATGTGCTGGACATCTGCTCAGCCAAATGGCTAGAAAGTTAATGATTTGCACGGGCCGGTGCAAATACACTGCAAAACTCAGAGCAGACAAACAACATCCTTGCTGCTGTCTGGTGCCTGCAGCTCCAGGAAACAGAGCCCGAGCTCCAGATTCCACTTTCACTGTGCAGAAGCTAAATGGGCCGAGTGTCCGGGGAAGGCTCAGTATTGTTGAGTGTACAGATGGGTTTCAGGCTACCTCAGAAGGGATTTTGGCTAAGTGTTTATCTTATTCATGGTTGTCTACCCACCAGACTGAGAAGTATGTAAAGCAAATCCCAGAGGGGAGAATAACCTCCCCATCTCCCCGTCGCTGACATCCCCACTCGCACACACACATTGCTGCAGGTTAGCGGCCATTTGACTACAAACTCGGTGAAGCTTTAAGTGCACACGATGTCACCCACTGATCTATGCAGGGTTACTCTTCTCGCCATGTACAGGGTGATGATTGATCCTTCACACGGGGAGGACCAAACCACATTTAAGGTCTCAGAAAAACCAGAGTCAGCAACCTGCGGGTTTCTGGGGAGATGCAGCCTGCGGGTACCCCCTGACCTGCAGTATCACTGGGTTATGCTTCCCGCTGCCTGTGCCCTAGAGGGGGGTGTTTGCAACCTCCAAACTCTGTTCCTAACACACTGTCAGAGAACGGGACAGCAGATAAGGGCTATTAAACTCATCCAGTCTTTCCTGGGGCAGTGCGAGAGCTCTCAGCTGATCGGCGCTCATCCCAGGCTTTGCTGGATTCGGTCACTGCTTTCGTCAGTCAGGTGTGTGCCTTTGTCAAGATGTCCTTGCGACTGGAGACACGCAGGGGCGCAGCTGTGTGTGGGGGGCTCCATTTCCTCATGCATTAGCCTAGGACCGTTTCCCCGTTAGTTCTGTGTCTGACTCTCCACACCAAGACAGAGCAAGCAGTGCACTGTGCCTAAATCCGAGATCCCATCCTACCACCCTGGAGATGAGAACCATAAAAGCTGAACCATTCTCATTCCAACCCCTCATCGCACCTCGCGGCTCTTCTCCCTCCACCCACGCCTGGCTCGCCCATGTACCATGCAAGCAGTTAACGGGCAATGCCACACGGTACAGCACCAGGGCAAGTTACTAGTGCCAGCTAGGAGTCTTGCCTTCAGGCGTGCAAGCATGCAGTGAAGCACACGGCGGTACCTGCCCTTCACCACCTCCCGTCTGCTCGGCATCCGCCTTTCCCTCGGGCGCAGGAGATGGCGGGCCCGGCATCTCCGGGGCTGGCCCCCGGGTCACAGGTTTCCCCGACTTCTTTTCAGGGGGTTTGAGTCGAGGTCTGTGTTCCTTGGTTCTCCCTCGTGACATGAGGCTTGCCAAGCCAACAGAGATCTCATCCCTGGCGTTCTCCTTCCGTGACAGGGTCGGCGGGGGTGAGGGAGAGAGGAGTCTCGAACGAGGTTTCGGTTCCGCTTTGGGGGCTCCCGTCTGCCCCGGAGGGGGGGCACTCTTGGGTGGCTCCTTCCCGCCACCTGCCTCATCCCCTGGTAAGACCTTCCTCACCATCTTCTTCATGGCTTTCACTACCTTCTTCTTCGTTACCACAGCAGTTTCAATACCGTCCTCAGCACCATTCAACTCAGCAGGAGCGCTCCCAGCGTCACCATTCGGCACCAGCTCAGGACTCTTTACCCTGACTGGGCTTCCAGGAGCTTCCAGACTGTTTGATGGCTCTGGGCTTTTCAGCACTTGTGCCCTGTCATTCACTGCTTCCCGGTTTTCTGACTACATTTATAAACACAGGAATACGTTAGAAAAGAGAGAAAAGCAAAATTTAAGGCGCAAACAAACCCAATGCAATGATACTTCCCGGCAGGAAGCATTCCCCCCAATCATTCACAGGGTGAAGCTGACAGCAGGGAATGAGGAGAGGTTTCTCCTAGGAATGAGAAATTTGCAGGAGGAAAGGGAATCGCAAAAAAGAGCTTGTCACCAGCTCCTGCCAAGTCCCAGGACCGCTGGGAGCTGTGCCCCTCCTGCATGACCCACTCAACCCGGACCTACAGACAGCCACCTCAGGGACGGCAGGTCCAGAGCTACCAATTCTACAACACATTGTAAAGGAAAGGATTTATAACTGGATTTCAGGGGAGTGAGAACTGAGTCCCAGAGTAAGAGGAAAAAAGACAGAAATGGAAATCACAAGCATTGCTCTGACTACCAGACCTCTCACCCCATCCACGTTTTATAAGTGAGCGTGAAACCTACTTGCATTTTTACCAAAGCACCTCACTCCTGCCCTGCAGCACCCCCCTAGTATTCTAGTACTGAGAATCTCATACACAACTTTGCCAATGCACCTCACTCCTGCTCTGCAGCACCCCCTGCTATTCCAGTACTGAGAACCTCACACACAGCTCTGCCCATGCACCTCACTCCTGCCCTGCAGCTCTCCCTGCTATTCCAGTACTGAGACCCCTCGCACAAGACTCTGCCAATGCACCTCACTCCTGCCCTGCAGCTCTCCCTGCTATTCCAGTACTGAGACCCTCACACACAGCTCTGCCCATGCACCTCACTCCTGCCCTGCAGCTCTCCCTGCTATTCCAGTACTGAGACCCCTCGCACAAGACTCTGCCAATGCACCTCACTCCTGCCCTGCAGCTCTCCCTGCTATTCCAGTACTGAGACCCCCCACACAAGACTCTGCCAATGCACCTCACTCCTGCCCTGCAGCTCTCCCTGCTATTCCAGTACCGAGACCCCTCACACAAGACTCTGCCAATGCACCTCACTCCTGCTCTTCCAGTATTGAGACCCTCACACACAGCTCTGCCCATGCACCTCACTCCTGCCGTGCAGCTCCCCCTGCTAATCCAGTACTGAGACCCTCACATACAGCTCTGCCAATGCAGCAGCCCCCGCTATTCTAGTTCTGACCCACACAGAGAGCTTTGCTAATGCACCTCACTCCTGCCCTGTAGCATCCTCCACTATTCTAGTACTGAGACCCACACACACAGCTCTGCCAATTCGCCTCACTCCTGCTCTGCAGCTCTCCCTGCTATTCCAGTACTGAGACCTTCACACACAGCTCTGCCCATGCACCACACTCCTGCCCTGCAGCACCCTGTTATTCCACTACTGAGACCCTTACACACAAACATATCTCTGCCACTGCACCTCATTCCTGCCCTGCAACACCTCCTGCCAATCCACACACAGCTCTGCCACTGCACCTCACTCCTGCCCTGCAGCACCCCCTGCTATTCCAGTACTGAGACACACACACACACACAAACATATCTCTGCCACTGCACCTCATTCCTGCCCTGCAGAGCTCATCATTCTGCAATTCATACTCCAATAGCCTTGAACTTTGGCTCTGCAGAAGCAGCTTTGGGATCATCTCTAGAGTACTTCTAATGTCAGAGAAAGCACACAGCAAGCATTAATCAGCTTCCAACCACATGCAAGCGAGAGTGCCCAGCAGATGCTCACTGTGTGCCAGCACTCAGAAACCGGACCAGAGTCCAATCTGTACCAGCAAACGTTAAGGGGAGGCAGCACTTCTGGAGTACTGCCCTCAGCCCACAGGCATCTACACTCACACACAAACACACATCCCCCAAGTACCCTTAGGGCTTCCTCTCTCATGCCACAACTGATCCCCTCTGGCTCACGTGTCTGTGGGCTTTTGGTCTTCAGTAAAGCCACACAATGCTGCTGCTTTCCAGTCCTGTAGCTTCCTGGATAAACTGACTGGGGATTACCAGAGAACAATATACAATGCTGCACAGCCCTTATTATTTTTTCTCTGATTTCATTGCAAACAAGCCCACCCTCAGGGCTGATTTTAAGATTTTGGCGCCATAGGCAGAGTGCCATGGCGGTGCCCCTATGAAGCTGTGCCAGCTCATGGCCCTAAGGCAAGCAGAAACAGGCTCTGTTTTGGGTCCCTAGGCAGGTGTCTATGCCCATCTTTGGTAAATACCAAGGTGGAGCTCCAAACATCACCCAGTTTACTCAGCTTCAACCCAAGGTCATCAGGGACAGGAGGTAGGAAGCCAGGCGTGGACCACAACCTCCTGGTGGCCCTTGCCTGATAATCTTTGTGCATTGAGAGGGAAGTCAGAGCAGCAACGAATGTGCAGGACCCCAGGGAGCAATGACAGAGCTTAGAAGGAAAGGTCATCTGGCCTCTTTGTTAATGCGCGCGCTTGACGGCGGAATCCAGGAGGAAGAAAAAAAAAAACTTACAGCTTCACTACCAGCAGAGCCGTTTTTTTTCTTAGACAGTGGCTTGTCTTCATCCTTAACCTAAAGATTACAAATAAAAGAGATGGAGGGAAATCACAAGTCATGCCAAGGTTTGAAAGGAAGCCCCAAGAGCCAGAGCTGCGGTGGGGGCAGGCGATGTGTGCGTGTGAGGGTTTCTAAGCCTTGCTCAGGACTGGGGATTATCATTGCATCGAGTCTCGGTAACGAGCAGGAGGGAAGGCAGCTTCTGCAGCCCGATGATGGAGCCCCAGGGGGACTCCCTGGTCTCTGCCAGCTCAGATCAGGATAGTGAGACAAGGGAAAGGCACGCGGCTTGCACTCCTCCTCCCGTAGGGGGGCACAGGAATCGCCTCGTGCTGCCAAGACCTGTCACTGGATAAATAAAGTCATCGGCAGCAGCTCTGCCTCTGGTGTCTGCTTCCCCCCCCCCCCCCCAGAGCATGCTGGGACATGCAGTCCTCCTGTCCCCACGTCCATCCGCTGCACAGCTGCATGCAGAACTACAGATCCCAGCAGGCTCTGGGGCAGAGACATGTCCTGGGTGTGCACTCAGAGTGACGTCAGAACAGCATGACGGGGTTGGGGGGAGGGATCGTTATGTTCATGCTGTGTCAGCAAGTAGATGGAAACATCATCGTGAAGCCGGGAAGGCGAGGTCATGGGCAGCTGAACTCTACGTTAGGGAGATTCATAACCTTTATGTTGAAGAAAGGCTGCATGAGTTGTACTGGAAGCCTATGAAAAAGCAGACATGGGAGAGGCAAAACTGCCTTCATCAGCCAGGGCAATAATCCTTATCTCCCGCCACCTGGCCAGAGTTTTAAGCTCTCTCTTGCATGGGAGCGTCGGTAGCCAGAGCACCGACACCGAGCCTTCCAGAGCGCTACCCCCTTAGTGGATGCTTCCTTGCCAATGCTTCAGGGTTTTAAGCATGCAGGTAATCCGGGGTACACCTGTGAGCTGTTAGCCACAGACGAGGCCATGCTTACAGACACAGGGTAATGAGGTGAGGGAAGGGGCACGGTTACTGGAGGGGTCAGGGAGAGTGCTGGAGAGGAGGGAAAGAGTCACACGCTGAATTAAATACTTCCAGGCAGTAAGCCACAAAACTCTCTCTTACCAACCCCCTTCCCCTGCATGCTTGCATTGGCTAAGCAAGTCATGCACTTGTGACTCACAGCCTCAGGTCTGCATCCTAATGAACTGATGGAGCCCCCGAAATAGCCACTGCTCCTCAAATCTCGGGTATGTCTGCCTCTCCGCGTGCAGCCCATCACATCCTGGGCACTGCTGCACAGCACAGACTGATTCGGAGAATCCACCCCAGCGGTGCCCCTTCCTCCTAGCACCCATCAGCCCCATCCATGCCCACGTGACCCTGGTATTAGACAAATTATAGGGCTATTTTCCATCCCTCTATCTTGTGATCCCCAAACTCTAGCGATGTCTCTCGGAGGCTGTGAGAGCACATCGCAGGTTCCCTTTTTGCCTTTCAGGTGATTATTTTTAGCAGATGCTGCTCTGCGCTGTGTAATAGGAGCATGCCAGTTATCTGATTGTGCCTCACAGACAGAGCTCAGACAGTACATGAAACAGCACTTCCCTTCTGTTCCCAGAATGCAAAGCGAGATGAGAATGCCATGGCGGGTCTGTCATGGGCCGGCGGGGGGAAGAGGAGAGGAACAGGAAGATGTGAAGGCGGGATGAGAAGGACCCACGTTCTTCCTAGGCTAAAGGCAGGCAGGCTGCATGAGACCGGGCCATGCGGCGGGGATGCTGGACACTGGGTAGGGCAGGCACTGTAAGGCACAGAGAAAAAAAAAAAAAAGGGGGAAAGCACAAAGGTTAAGAGGTCAAAGCATGTCATGAAGAACTCAATGAAAAGAGACCAGTTATTAAATCCAGGCACAAATCAGGGTCAGATTACGGGTCAAGCATGAGCCCCACACCAGGACACAGAAGCAGCAGCAGCCATGCCGGTGTGGAGTCTGCCAGGACTCAGCCCTGAGACACACGTCCAAAACACATTAGTAAATAGTATATGGGGTAAACGATTATCAATGAATGCACAGGCCCCGAGAAAGGCCAGCGTCTACACTCCAAGGCATCAGCAGGCTGGGGTATCTTTAATCAGGATGCGCCTTTACCTCAAAAGATTTCTGCTCCTACCGTCCCCGGAGCCCTCGTAGCTCACTCACCGAAGCAACCATCAAAAGCTTAGAGAAGGTCCTCGTCCTTCAGCAGCCACCCAGAACCTTACAATAAAACTCCGATCGCCGCTCGCTGGCCAGCACCTCCTGTTAACATGCAGCGCACGAGCCGGGTACGGGTATCAACCCCTTCCCTTACTTCTCGGTCTCTGCTCAGGTAGTCACACAGCCCCGTCAGTTATTGGCAGACCCAAGGACGAGCGCACGCTGCACGCTCACCGGGCACCCAGGGCGGGAAAGCATAACCAGAATGGACAACATTACCAGCAGACCTGCTCTCGTAACTGGACTGGACACGAACAGACTCGGCGACAGATAAAGAAGCAGCTCAGCGTTATCTCCAGTCCCTGACTTCCCCACCCCAGCAGCACAAAAATGTATCCACATGAAGCTCACAGAGGCTCCATTCAGTAAGAAAACTCCCCTCTCCCAGCAAATCAGCCCTGAGATGGAAACACTCCCAAAGAGCACATCAAGCATCCTTCCAAACTGTGCAGAGAGGACAAAAAGGCTCAGCCACTGGAAAGACCAGAGAAACACTGGGCCCATTCCCTGCCTACCTGAAGGTGGCTTAGATTGGTATCGGGGGAAAGGTGCGTTTATACGTCAGGATAAAAAAAAACCCAAAGCATCTAGCAGAGCTGCATGCCACAGGAGCCCGTCTCTTCCAACAGCGATGCCAGCCTTGTCCCTCTACCACCAACTCGCTATATTACTCCTCCCCCGAGCTCTGAAAAACAAGACCACCTCACCACTTATTCTAGACCACTGACGATGTGCGAAGCAATGTCAGGAGCTCTGCCAGAGCCGGGGCCTGACAGCTACGTAGCGGGGACCTGTCCTATGGCTAGAGAACCAACAACACTCACTGCGTCTCAGAGGGTCAAGCTGCCTCCGCCGCAGGGAATCCACGACTGACCAGAGGTGGTGCACACGTCTGGGGCTACAGTATCAACCAAATCCCCCCCCCCCCCAAGAGAGCCCAGAGCTGAGCAGAAAGACCGGGCGGGCAGGTGGCACACTTCTGCAGCAGGCAGCCAGAGAGAGAGGAAACCCAGGCTGGGCCTGCACTTCCTGTTTGCAGATGCTAAAAGCACTGCCCAGGATGCAGCGCAGCTATTTCACAGGTTACAGCATCGATCGACATTAACCGTCTCCTGGCTGCTCAGATATAACCAGATGCTCAGAGAACCGGGGGCTCGGTCCCTTGGATCGTCTCTCTCGCTCCCTTCCCTGGTGCCCAGGCTGGGTCACAGCAAAGCCACAGAAAGAGCGGCATTTTGCTGTGACCACTCCCGTGCTAGGACAGAGGGGTGGAGGGTAGGAGAGCACCTCCGTATGTTCAGCCACAGCTGCCCAACCCCTCCAAAAGACCGTTCGTTCAATGGGATGCACGACAGAAAACAGGAAAAAAAGTCTGAAACCTCACCCCAAGGACTTGCAAACACAAGATGTGGGGTTAGGAGCTGGAAACCACCCCCTCTGGTCACTGCACACAGGAAGGCAGCACGCCTCCGACCCCCACGGACAGCGTGGAGCGCCTCAGTCCAGTACCAGAGGCGGGCGGCCTTACTCCGAAAGAACTTTTGCCCGATGCCCATTGCACGGGGTTAAGTATCTTAAGAAACCGCTGCTTAAAATCCAAGCAGTTCTGAAACAAAAGGTGCTAAAGCCAAGAGCCCCCAGGACCAGGTCTGCTAAATTCCTACAAGCACTCTTCAAACCTTCTCTGAGCCCACCACACCTGACCCAAACCCCGGCATCAGAACCGGAGCCCTCTACGGCAGAACCACCCCCCCCCCCCCGGGCCCCACGCTGGTGAAAGAATGGGCAGCCGGCAGGGGCAGCAGTGCCAGGGAAATTCCTGGGTCCGAGCCGTGTGCCAGAACAGGAGGGCAGGTCTGCGAAGCCCAAACCAAACCACCAAAACCATGGCAGGAAGCACCCTACAGCCATTCATCAACTCTTCATTCAACGATAAAGTCTGCGTGAACACTGAGGATTCGGTTTGGGCAAAGTGGCCCAGAACAGAGGAGAGAAAATCCTCTGGTGTGCTTTCTGCTGCTATAAATAGTTCCAGGTCCTGGATATGACTAGCTCACATTGAACAAAGAACTCAAGGAGCAGGAAACAACCAAATTCCTTTAGAAAAATCAGTCAAAGAAACAAAAAAAAAAAGGCCATTTCTAACTTACCCAGGATTTGAGAGGAAAGAGCCTAGAGCGGCAGAAGCAGGGGGCTACAGGCAGCGTCTGTCCGAAGAGACAGGGGAAAAAGAGAGAGAGAGAGAGACACACACACACAGGGTGTAATGTGAGAGACGCCGAGTGTCACTTCCCTAATCCGGAAGAAAGAGGCAGGAGGACAGCTGCACTCATATGGCTTCCTATAAATAGTCTAAGAATGCGAGATAGAGCAGGCAAAGCAGCCCCCTCCTCCTCTGCCCAGCAATGTGCCCCCTCTCTGAAACAAGTCACAGGAAATCAGAGCTGCAGAGGGGACAGGGACAGGAACTTCTGATGCACCACAGCATAACATCCACAAACCTTTCAATGAGCTACCAGACAGAGATTCTGACATCCCTGGTAGTATGTGCTCCACACTGAGCCTCCCCAGTCCTACAGCCTCACAGGTCTCCCATTTACTGGTACCTCTGAGCTCTCCCCAGTACTAAAGACTCACGGGTGCCACGCTCACTGGTACCTCTGAGCTTTCCCCGGTACTACTGTCTCACGGGTGCCACACTCACTGGTACCTCTGAGCTCTCCCCGGGACTACTGTCTCTCGGGCGCCACGCTCACTGGTACCTCTGAGCCCTCCCCGGTACTACTGTCTCTCGGGCGCCACGCTCACTGGTACCTCTGAGCCCTCCCGGTACTACTGTCTCACGGGTGCCACGCTCACTGGTTCCTCTGAGCCCTCCCGGTACTACTGTCTCTCGGCGCCACGCTCACTGGTACCTCTGAGCCCTCCAGGTACTACTGTCTCACGGGCGCCACGCTCACTGGTACCTCTGAGCCCTCCCGGTACTACTGTCTCTCGGGCGCACGCTCACTGGTACCTCTGAGCTCTCCCGGTACTACTGTCATGGGCGCCACGCTCACTGGTACCTCTGAGCCCTCCCCAGTACTAAAGACTCATGGGCGCCACGCTCACTGGTACCTCTGAGCCCTCCCCGGTACTACTGTCTCACGGGCGCCACGCTCACTGGTACCTCTGAGCCCCCCGGTACTACTGTCTCACGGGCGCCACGCTCACTGGTACCTCTGAGCCCTCCCGGTACTACTGTCTCTCGGGCGCCACGCTCACTGGTACCTCTGAGCCCTCCCCGGTACTACTGTCTCTCGGGCGCCATGCTCACTGGTACCTCTGAGCCCTCCCGGTATACTGTCTCACGGGTGCCACGCTCACTGGTACCTCTGAGCTCTCCCCAGTACTAAAGACTCATGGGCGCCACGCTCACTGGTACCTCTGAGCCCTCCCCGGTACTACTGTCTCACGGGCGCCACGCTCACTGGTACCTCTGAGCCCTCCCGGTACTACTGTCTCACGGGCGCCACGCTCACTGGTACCTCTGAGCCCTCCCCGGTACTACTGTCTCTCGGGCGCCATGCTCACTGGTACCTCTGAGCCCTCCCGGTACTACTGTCTCACGGGTGCCACGCTCACTGGTACCTCTGAGCTCTCCCCAGTACTAAAGACTCATGGGCGCCACGCTCACTGGTACCTCTGAGCCCTCCCCGGTACTACTGTCTCTTGGGCGCCATGCTCACTGGTACCTCTGAGCCCTCCCGGTACTACTGTCTCACGGGCGCCACGCTCACTGGTACCTCTGAGCCCTCCCCGGTACTACTGCCTCACGGGCGCCACGCTCACTGGTACCTCTGAGCCCTCCCCGGTACTACTGTCTCTCGGGCGCCATGCTCACTGGTACCTCTGAGCCCTCCCGGTACTACTGTCTCACGGGCGCCACGCTCACTGGTACCTCTGAGCTCTCCCAGTACTAACGACTCATGGCGCCACGCTCACTGGTACCTCTGAGCCCTCCCCGGTACTACTGGCTCATGGGCGCCACGCTCACTGGTACCTCTGAGCCCTCCCCGGTACTACTGTCTCTCGGGCGCCACGCTCACTGGTACCTCTGAGCCCTCCCGGTACTACTGTCTCACGGGTGCCACGCTCACTGGTACCTCTGAGCTCTCCCCAGTACTAAAGACTCACGGGCGCCACGCTCACTGGTACCTCTGAGCTCTCCCCAGTACTAAAGACTCATGGGCGCCACGCTCACTGGTACCTCTGAGCCCTCCCGGTACTACTGTCTCTTGGGCGCCATGCTCACTGGTACCTCTGAGCCCTCCCGGTACTACTGTCTCACGGGCGCCACGCTCACTGGTACCTCTGAGCCCTCCCCGGTACTACTGCCTCACGGGCGCCACGCTCACTGGTACCTCTGAGCCCTCCCCAGTACTAAAGCGTCATGGTCCCCCACTCACTGCTTGAAGTTGAATAAATACATTTTATTTATATATTTATGACATGTATCTACAGTATTGCATTCTCCTGTTATTTTAAGCACTTTACAAAGAGACCTTCATAAGTCATAAATCAGCAAACTTACATGAAAAGATTAATGGAAACAAGTTAATAATCTCATTTAAGGAATTAATTCAGAAAAGCTATTGGACATCGCAGGCGACTTTGTTTTGAGCAGTGCAGGTAAACTGGGTGCATTTTTAGAGGGAAAGATAACAGGAAGGGGGAAGGGGGAGCAGAGGAGATGTCCAGCAGGTCCCCAAGCAATTGTCAGATTTCAGGGTTGATTGCATTTTCTCTCTCAATGTCCTAGAACTGGTGACAGACGTACAGGG